>NC_091335.1:25211892-25309392 GCF_038502225.1 Cherax quadricarinatus | reverse complement strand
TTTGTGTTGGGGTGTGTGAGAGATGTCGAAGCATCACCCTGTGATTGGTTTGTGTTGGGGTGTGTGAGAGATGTCGAAGCATCACCCTGTGATTGGTTTGTGTTGAGGTGTGTGAGAGATGTCGAAGCATCACCCTGTGATTGGTTTGTGTTGGGGTGTGTGAGAGATGTCGAAGCATCACCCTGTGATTGGTTTGTGTTGGGGTGTGTGAGAGATGTCGAAGCATCACCCTGTGATTGGTGTGTGTTGGGGTGTGTGAGAGATGTCGAAGCATCACCCTGTGATTGGTTTGTGTTGGGGTGTGTGAGAGATGTCGGAGCATCACCCTGTGATTGGTTTGTGTTGGGGTGTGTGAGAGATGTCGAAGCATCACCCTGTGATTGGTTTGTGTTGGGGTGTGTGAGAGATGTCGAAGCATCACCCTGTGATTGGTTTGTGTTGGGGTGTGTGAGAGATGTCGAAGCATCACCCTGTGATTGGTTTGTGTTGGGGTGTGTGAGAGATGTCGAAGCATCACCCTGTGATTGGTTTGTGTTGGGGTGTGTGAGAGATGTCGAAGCATCACCCTGTGATTGGTTTGTGTTGGGGTGTGTGAGAGATGTCGAAGCATCACCCTGTGATTGGTGTGTGTTGGGGTGTGTGAGAGATGTCGAAGCATCACCCTGTGATTGGTGTGTGTTGGGGTGTGTGAGAGATGTCGAAGCATCACCTTGTGATTGGTGTGTGTTGGGGTGTGTGAGAGATGTCGAAGCATCACCCTGTGATTGGTTTGTGTTGGGGTGTGTGAGAGATGTCGGAGCATCACCCTGTGATTGGTGTGTGTTGAGGTGTGTGAGAGATATCGAACCATCACCCTGTGATTGGTTTGTGTTGGGGTGTGTGAGAGATGTCGAACCATCACCCTGTGATTGGTTTGTGTTGGGGTGTGTGAGAGATGTCGAAGCATCACCCTGTGATTGGTTTGTGTTGGGGTGTGTGAGAGATGTCGGAGCATCACCCTGTGATTGGTGTGTGTTGAGGTGTGTGAGAGATATCGAACCATCACCCTGTGATTGGTTTGTGTTGGGGTGTGTGAGAGATGTCGAACCATCACCCTGTGATTGGTTTGTGTTGGGGTGTGTGAGAGATGTCGAAGCATCACCCTGTGATTGGTTTGTGTTGGGGTGTGTGAGAGATGTCGAACCATCACCCTGTGATTGGTTTGTGTTGGGGTGTGTGAGAGATGTCGAAGCATCACCCTGTGATTGGTTTGTGTTGGGGTGTGTGAGAGATGTCGAAGCATCACCCTGTGATTGGTTTGTGTTGGGGTGTGTGAGAGATGTCGAACCATCACCCTGTGATTGGTTTGTGTTGGGGTGTGTGAGAGATGTCGAAGCATCACCCTGTGATTGGTTTGTGTTGGGGTGTGTGAGAGATGTCGGAGCATCACCCTGTGATTGGTGTGTGTTGAGGTGTGTGAGAGATATCGAACCATCACCCTGTGATTGGTTTGTGTTGGGGTGTGTGAGAGATGTCGAACCATCACCCTGTGATTGGTTTGTGTTGGGGTGTGTGAGAGATGTCGAAGCATCACCCTGTGATTGGTTTGTGTTGGGGTGTGTGAGAGATGTCGGAGCATCACCCTGTGATTGGTGTGTGTTGAGGTGTGTGAGAGATATCGAACCATCACCCTGTGATTGGTTTGTGTTGGGGTGTGTGAGAGATGTCGATGCATCACCCTGTGATTGGTTTGTGTTGGGGTGTGTGAGAGATGTCGAAGCATCACCCTGTGATTGGTTTGTGTTGAGGTGTGTGAGAGATGTCGAAGCATCACCCTGTGATTGGTTTGTAGTGAAGTAAACGAGTCATAGCAGACTCAGGTCAACACACACAAACTCCACAGAAATAACATTATTGGATAAATGAAAGAGTAGACAGTACATTGTTGAAGTTAACCACACAAATCTTGGACAACAACAGTTTTATTGCTCGTCTTGGTATCATGACTGCACTATACCACTAATTATCACTGTAACAGTGTCGCAGCGTCACATGACACGATGATACTTATCACTGTATCATTTTGGCAATCCCACATGACACATTGCAAATTGTCACGGTATAACTGTCGCAACTTCACGCGACACATCACTGCTGTTGCTTAGTAGACTGGCTGTCTGATAGTAACTATTATTTGATGTTTCCAGCGGTTGCTGTCTGGCCCCGCATTAGGCATGGCTTGACCACCCAAAGCCCTATCACCCAAAGAAGATAGCGCACTCAGCTCAAAGAGCGAGTACCCATAGTTTGATGCCCGGTACGGGTGGAAACACTGGACGTGTTTCATTATACCTGCTGCCCCTGTTCATCTAACAGCAGGTAGATACCTGGGTGCAAGCCTACTGGTGTGAGTCGCATCCTGAGGGATGGTAGTACTCTTCATAGAAGGTTGAGGCTTTGAAATAAGCTGAGGTGGGATAACAGCTCTCAGCCTGTGAAACTGATTTGTGTATAAACAAAAGCTACAATGAGGCGTGGAAATATTTTTACCATTCTTACCTTGCGGGAGCGCAAGAGACGGGCGACTTGGCAACGACATACTGGTCGCTTCTCTGGTGTCTGTCTGTCTGCTGCTGACTGTTAATTGTCACTTATTGTCTGGCCATCGACTAACACTGGACTGACCGACGACTGACTCCAGGAACTGATGTTATATTGGTCAGGAACACTCTCCTGACACGGGTAATAGTTAACTAATGGCCCGACACCGGGCCCAGATGGAGGGTCAGTTGTACTAGTGAGTACACGTCATCATTGGCGTGAGATGGAGTTCATTTATAATCTAATGCTGACAACCTATCCTAGATATGCGGCAGGAATTTTTGCATTCACTTGGAGACAACCCTGTTGTGTCCACGCCCAGGCTGGTGATTCTTCCTGCTCTCTTAAAGGCCTCATTACTGCTTCCCAGGATACAAGGAGTGTTGACCACTGAATATGGTCAGATGGGAAGGAAGATTAGGGAAGTAGAGAAAGGGCTTCAACAACGTGTGGGGGAAAATAGTAAGAAGACGAAAGGTTAATAAAGCATTCACTATTTGTTAAAGTGTAATTATGTGTAACATAAATGATTGGCACTTGAGATACATGTACATAAGACTCGTTCCAATGCATTTCTATACGTGTATAGGAAAGGGGATATATTGTATGTATGTGTGTTCACTTGAATGCGTATACATGGTTTACTGTAAACACAAGCAAACATTTTTTATAACTTCTTCATACACTTGTGAGTATACACTACATGGTGTGGTAGTTTACGTATAAGATTGTAGTTAGCGAAGCAGGAGGTGTGATGGGTGGCAGTTGTCAGACACAATGGTACACCCGAGGCTGCTCCGGTGCTCTGCCTTCACTGTGCAAGTATTGGTGGTGTCGTCAAGTCCTGGACTGCAGCGTCAGTTGTTGGGTGTATGACATCTTAATGATCGGGGCAGTCTGCCACTACCGTGATGAATGAAGTCTATATTGTCAGGCTGGAGTGGCGTTGTGATGTGAATGTTCACTGCAGTTGCTAATTTTCGAATGTCTTACGTAGAAAAAAACCCAGTCTTCCGGTTATCATCATAGGGCGACGGTATGAATACAAGGTTTAACTCATAGCTGGAGAGTCACTCCTGGTTCCTGTGTAGTGGTTCTTAATTCGTATAATTAGTAGTGCTTAACAATTCACAAACGGGCGAAATTATTTGCAAACATTATCTCAGCCACTCATCCAGCTCCTAGCTTTAAGTAACTTAATTACTACGTATTTTGATGCAGTGTGTAGGTCTCAATCCTACTGTGGACTGAGAAATTATGTTTATAATTAGTGGTGACGGCCAAGGGTGTCTTTTCTTTATCAAGTGCAGAAAATTCTTCCACTTGGTGTAGCTGTCGTGTCTTCAGTATGTCCTCTCGAGCTTTAATGACATCAAAATCATGTATTTTTAGAGTTCCTTCCTTCTGGCTCTGTCCCTCAAAGAAACATCAAAATCCAAAGGAAGAACTTTCTGTGCCTTGACGGATTTTGTCGTCCTGGTGTTACCAGTTAATGTGAACTGCACAGCTGGGCACTCTAGGGGTGAATGTATTAAGATTTTATACAGATTGCTCTTGATTCACGAAATCGTAATAACACAAGTGCAAACAAATCAAGGAATTTTGGGGGTATGAACCCACGGCGAGTGAGTTCGAAACCTCGCATGCTAAAGCACTGGTAGTCAGTTTTAACACTCACCATGGGTTCAAGCCCCACCCGTTCCCTGGATGATTCTTGATGTGAGGCGAAGCTTCCTTTAAGCCATTCAGCGAGCTCAGCTTATTTTCTCTGCAATGTATTTAGTAGAGATTAAAAGTCTCTTTCATAATTCAGACTCTTCTTGGTGTTTCTGATCGCATCTGGAGTATCCATGTCGTAATTTTCCCCGTTATTGAAGATTATGGTTTCCACAGATCCTGTTGTTGTTGTATGAAGTATTTCTGGATGTATTCTTATCCTCAGTTTATTTTTCCCAGGTTGCAGTTCGTTGTAACGCGTCATTCATCTTCTGCATCGTTTGCTGGGGCATACGTCTGCTGTTGTATGCGGGAGTGAGTTCCCTCCACCCCCTCGTACAACAGCAGACGTTATGACTGTGTCACAACAGCAGACGTTATGACTGTGTCACAACAGCAGACGTTATGACTGTGTCACAACAGCAGACGTTATGACTGTCACAACAGCAGACGTTATGACTGTGTCACAACAGCAGACGTTATGATTGTGTCACAGCAGCAGACGTTATGACTGTGTCACAACAGCAGACGTTATGACTGTGTCACAACAGCAGACGTTATGACTGTGTCACAACAGCAGACGTTATGACTGTCACAACAGCAGACGTTATGACTGTGTCACAACAGCAGACGTTATGACTGTGTCACAACAGCAGACGTTATGACTGTGTCACAACAGCAGACGTTATGATTGTGTCACAACAACAGACGTTATGATTGTGTCACAACAGCAGACGTTATGACTGTGTCACAACAGCAGACGTTATGACTGTCACAACAGCAGACGTTATGACTGTGTCACAACAGCAGACGTTATGACTGTGTCACAACAGCAGACGTTATGACTGTGTCACAACAACAGACGTTATGATTGTGTCACAACAGCAGACGTTATGACTGTGTCACAACAGCAGACGTTATGACTGTCACAACAGCAGACGTTATGTACATTAAAATGGTATAAAATACCGACAGGTTGTTAGGTAAGACACATATGCAACAGTTAGGTATCTTTATTATGAAACGTTTCGCCTACACAGTAGGCTTCTTCAGTCGAGTACAGAAAAGTTGATAGAAGCAGAAGATACTTGAAGACGATGTAATCAGTCCATCACCCTTAAAGTTTTGAGGTGGTCAGTCCCTCAGTCTGGAGAAGAGCATTGTTCCATAGTATGAAACAATATGGAGATGAAGTGACAGGATGGAGCTTTATATAGCACCAAGAGGTGAGACGTAGGTCACTAGAAGAGGTAAGAACTCAGATGTTGAGAGGTCAGGTCCCTCTCAAATCCAGCCGCTCTCACTAGTGGAAGTTGTCGAAGTTGATTGCAGGTCTGTACCAAGATACCCTTGTGTTGCAGTGTCTGACAGATTGAACATTAAAATGGTATCTTGGTACAGACCTGCAATCAACTTCGACAACTTCCACTAGTGAGAGCGGCTGGATTTGAGAGGGACCTGACCTCTCAACATCTGAGTTCTTACCTCTTCTAGTGACCTACGTCTCACCTCTTGGCGCTATATAAAGCTCCATCCTGTCACTTCATCTCCATATTGTTTCATACTATGGAACAATGCTCTTCTCCAGACTGAGGGACTGACCACCTCAAAACTTTAAGGGTGATGGACTGATTACATCGTCTTCAAGTATCTTCTGCTTCTATCAACTTTTCTGTACTTGACTGAAGAAGCCTACTGTGTAGGCGAAACGTTTCATAATAAAGATACCTAACTGTTGCATATGTGTCTTACCTAACAGCAGACGTTATGACTGTGTCACAACAGCAGACGTTATGATTGTGTCACAACAGCAGACGTTATGACTGTGTCACAACAGCAGACGTTATGATTGTGTCACAACAGCAGACGTTATGACTGTGTCACAACAGCAGACGTTATGATTGTGTCACAACAGCAGACGTTATGATTGTGTCACAACAGCAGACGTTATGACTGTGTCACAACAGCAGACGTTATGATTGTGTCACAACAGCAGACGTTATGACTGTGTCACAACAGCAGACGTTATGACTGTGTCACAACAGCAGACGTTATGACTGTGTCACAACAGCAGACGTTATGACTGTGTCACAACAGCAGACGTTATGACTGTGTCACAACAGCAGACGTTATGACTGTGTCACAACAGCAGACGTTATGATTGTGTCACAACAGCAGACGTTATGACTGTGTCACAACAGCAGACGTTATGATTGTGTCACAACAGCAGACGTTATGACTGTGTCACAACAGCAGACGTTATGACTGTCACAACAGCAGACGTTATGATTGTGTCACAACAGCAGACGTTATGACTGTGTCACAACAGCAGACGTTATGATTGTGTCACAACAGCAGACGTTATGACTGTGTCACAACAGCAGACGTTATGACTGTGTCACAACAGCAGACGTTATGACTGTGTCACAACAGCAGACGTTATGACTGTATCACAACAGCAGACGTTATGACTGTGTCACAACAGCAGACGTTATGACTGTGTCACAACAGCAGACGTTATGACTGTGTCACAACAGCAGACGTTATGATTGTGTCACAACAGCAGACGTTATGACTGTGTCACAACAGCAGACGTTATGACTGTGTCACAACAGCAGACGTTATGATTGTGTCACAACAGCAGACGTTATGATTGTGTCACAACAGCAGACGTTATGACTGTGTCACAACAGCAGACGTTATGACTGTATCACGGTTAATTGGCTGTGGAAGATCATTCACGTCAAGAAACAAAGTGTTTCCTGACGTGGGTCTTAGTCACTGAAGCCACTGAAGCTTTTGGCTATCTGACCGAGGCCTTTCACTGGCTTACCCCTCCACCCCTTTAAAAATTACGGTTATGATTATACTCATAAGGATAAATGTTATTTATTGCCTATGCTCCCCCTTGATTTATATAGAACAGAAAACTCCTAGTTCCACTATTGGCTAGCGCAGAACAGCCAATCACAGAGGTGCAGATTTCTCAGAAAACTCCTAGTTTCACTATTGGCTAGCGCAGAACAGCCAATCACAGAGGTGCAGATTTCTCAAGCACACCGTAAACAGATATGAGGAACATGATGTCACAGAATCAGCATGGAGAACGTGAGGTCACAGAATAAACACGGAGAACATAAGGTCACATAAACATGGAGGCCATGAGGTCACAGAATAAACACGGAGAACATGAGGTCACATAAACATGGAGGCCATGAGGTCACAGAATAAACACGGAGAACATGAGGTCACATAAATATGGAGGCTATGAGGTCACAGAATAAACACGGAGAATATAAGGTCACAGAAACTTGGAGGCTATGAGATCACAGAAGAAACATAGAGAACATGAGGTCACAGAATAAACATGAAGACTATGAGTTCACACAATAAACATGAACAAGAGGTTACAGAATAAACTTGGAGGCCATGAGGTCACAAGTTTAGTTTTACTAACATGGAGAAAAACACATTAAGAGCACCAACATGAGGTCACAATTTCTAAAACTATTAAAGAGAGCAAACAAGACATCACAACACCAACAGAGACAACAGAAGGTCATAACAGAAGGTCATAACAACAGGTCATAAAAAAGGGGAGAAGTGGTCACTCGGCAATAACAATAATCAATCAATAAGTCAATCAGTAAATCAATCAATCAGTCAGTCAATAAATCAATCAATCAATCAGTCAATAAATCAATCAATCAATTAGTCAATAAATAAATAAATAAATTAATCAATAAATCAGTCAATAAATCAATCAATAAATCAATCAGTCAATAAATCAATCAGTCAGTCAATCAATAAATCACTCAGTCAATAAATCAATCAGTCAGTCAATCAATAAATCACTCAGTCAATAAATCAATCAGTCAGTCAATCAATAAATCACTCAGTCAATAAATCAATCAGTCAGTCAATCAATAAATCAATCAGTCAATAAATCAATCAGTCAGTCAATCAATAAATCACTCAGTCAATCAATTAATCAATCAGTCAATCAATCAAGGTTTGATACACAGTAGCCAGAACAGTATATAACCTGGAATAAACGAGGTGAAGGGAAGACTATAGAAAGATATTTTTTAATTTCGGGGGAACAAATTGAGTAGTTGATGGTTGAAGTGGTCTTTAACATGAAGTAGTTTCTGCTGCAGCCATTTCAAATTAATTAATGTATGTTGTTTAGTATATTATTTTATGAGAATGGGAGACCATGATTAAATCTCTACTGGTATGAGTGGTTATATACTCACCCTCTGTGAATATATATATATATATATATATATATATATATATATATATATATATATATATATATATATATATATATATATATATATATATATATATATATAATTATATTACCAAACTGCGGCAAGCCAGGACTCGACCCTACGAACCTTATACCGCCTTCAGAGACAGAACAATGTACGCTTCACCTTACCACTACGTCACTGATCCTACAAGAACCAAGCACACAGAACGTAGCTATGTGTTTGCCTTGGCCCGAGGACACTCGTGGCAGTGGTATCTTGAGGATTAATTTCAGCCTCATCCTCATTAATCCTTGAGATACCACTGCCGCGAGTGTCCTCGGGCCAAGGCAAAACACATAGCTACGTGCTGTGTGCTTGTTTCTTGTACGATCAGTGGCGTAGTGGCACTGTGATTCGTACTTTGTGCTGTCTCTGGAGGCGGTACAAGGTTCGTAGGGTCGAGTCTTGGCATACCGCTGGCCAGACCCCTTATATAGCTTCCTTGGATGCTTTACTTTCATAGTTCCTTGATAATGTGAGTAGTCACGAAAGCGCTTGGAATTTCTCTATTTTTTCAGAGTGGTTGTTTTGCATATTCCGAAATCACCTGTTTGCTGTGATCTTATTGCATATATATATATATATATATATATATATATATATATATATATATATATATATATATATATATATATATATATTGAACTTAACTGTTTCCTAGGTGGTGTTAGAACTGCTTTAATTATCAGCCTCACATACTGGAGGATGTTGAACTGACTCTTCCAAAAATCTCTGAGGGTCAGGTCAGTGTCAAAAGTCACTTCAAAGTACTTCTCAAACAGGGCTTTCCTGTAATGTTTTTATACAATTGAATTTTAAACAAGTCAGCGTGTTCGGACTCCAGAAAAACGTTCGAAGACAGGGTCAATTTCTTCTAATCAAAATTTTTCGGACTCCGGTTTGTTTGAGGTCCTGTACGTTCGAACACCGAGGTTCCACTGTATGTGTGTGTGTGTGTGTGTCCATATACTCACCTATATGTGGATGCATGGGTCGGTTTTCAGCTCCTGACCCCCACCTTTCAATTTTCCGCTTGCCAGATTTTCTGCTAGCCTCGTGGGCCCTGTCATACCTGCTCCTAAAACTGTCGCAGTACCGACAGGTTATCAAGACGCGGGTGCAACAGTTAAATAGTATCGCCGAAACTTTGCAAAACGTTTCATCAGTCGAATTCAGAGATGATTATAATACCTTCATAGAAGGTGGTCAGTCTCTTAGCCTTAAACAGAGGTATGAGGCCAGACATATGTATACTGCAAGCAGAAGTGAGGTGTAGCAGCTGGCGATGATGTCATAATTGGGTGGGGGGGGCCACTAGTGGAAATGGGTCATAGAAATAGTTAACAATAGAGTTGTATGAGGCATCATCTGTAACAATATACCGTGATATACCTGTCTCAGACAAGTATTATAATATTCAAATTATACAATACAGACAAGTTAATGAATATGACACATATGGAACACTTAGATGTCTTCTTGACGATGTCTGTCGCCAGAGTATCATTCTTCATTAGTCAAGTACAGAGATGATTGTAATGATGGAAACAGACGAAATTGAGAGGTTACTTGAGGTGATCAGTCTCTTGTCTTCTCTCCGCCAAATTACCAGGGTCAGTCTCTCCTACAAAATGCTTGGATTGAAATCGAATTCTGTTCCCATTCTTATCATTAGCTTTACATCATCATAAATAATTGCTTAAGACTCAATCTTCTCTTATAGTTCGTTCACAAATATTAGGAACAGCAGCGGTCCTAATGCAGATCCTTGTTGAACTCCACTTCTAACTCTCTCCTATTTTGATGCCTCTTTCGTTACTGTTACTCTCTGCCTTCTGTCATTCAGGTGTTTCTTAACCCACTGGGGCTCTTTGAATTTTAACCCTCCATGTTCCTCATATTTCTGAAGTTATCTCAGGTATGGTCTGTATCAGACTTTCCTGCAGTCCATGGTGATACAAATCGTCAAAGTCTTCTTTCTTGTTTTATCTCTGTGACTTTGTCATAGAGCCTTTAGCAGATTTGTTAAACAGGATTTTCTGTCCCTAAAACAGTGTTAGTTTTTTGTAAAGAATCTCCTCTAAATGTGCTCCAGTATATTTTATCCTATTAATCTCCTCAGGAACTTTTGACAGTGTGTTAGACATACTGGCCTGTAGGTCAGTGCCTCGTCACTGTCCCCATTATAAGTGGGGACTGCATCTGTTTGTGTGTGTGTGTGTGTGTGTGTGTGTGTGTGAGAGAGAGAAAGAGAAAGAGAGAGAGAGGAGGGTACAAGAAGAGTATACCCCCTGGGCTTAAGAGTTTCTCTTGATGAGTGACGTGAGAGAGAGAAAATGTGTGGGTTAGGAAAGTATTTACCACAGGCTGTGAGGTCCCTGGAGGTCTTTCCCTGCACCCAGGGTCCTCACAATGGGTGGTCTTCCCCGGAGACCTACTGCTTACTGACAACGTCCCAAGTCTTACTTTCCTACCTCCACACCACACCTGCCGACCACTACCATTCAATTTCTTAAGTTCACTTACGCATAAAATGTTCATCAACAGTTGTTTATTAAAGCTTAATTTGATGTACGTTTATTGTCTTCTCTGAGGATGAGGGTCCCCATTCCAGCTATAGAGGTGGTACCTTCCTATATTTAAAATATATATATATATATATATATATATATATATATATATATATATATATATATATATATATATATATATATGTCGTGCCGAATATGTAAAACTGGTCAATTAGCAAGAACTCATTTAAAATTAAGTCATTTCTAAAATTTTCTCTTATACGTTTAAAGATATATTTTTTTCATTAATGTTAATGTAAAAATTTATAATTTTGCACCAAAAGGAACTTAGAAAACTTACCTAACCTTATTATAGCAAGAACAATTTATTTTAGCCTAACCCAACTAAATATATTTTAGATTTGTTTACAATAATTTAATACTAAACTAACACAGTGAAATATATTTTTTTCGTTAGGTTCAGAATGATTTTGGCGAAATTATTGCATACACAAATTTTCTCTTGTCCTATATGGCAAAAAGAGCGTTGCTATTTAAGCCAAGATCGCAAGTTCTGCCTATTCGGCACGACATATATATATATATATATATATATATATATATATATATATATATATATATATATATATATATATATATATATATATATATATACATATAATGTGCCGAATAGTAAAACTTGCTATTTTGGCTTAAATAGCAACGCTCTTTTTGCCGAATAAGGCAAGCGAAAATTTGTGTATGCAATAATTTCGCAAAAATCATTCTGAACCTAATGTAAAAAAATATATTTCATTGTGTTTGTTTATTATTAAATTATTGTAAACTTACATAAAATATATTTAGTTGGATTAGGCTTAATTAAATTATGCTTGTTATAATAAGGTTAAGTAAGTTTTCTAAGGTTCTTTTGATACAAAATTATTAATTTTTATATTAACATAATTAAAAAATATATATCTTTAAACGTATAAGAGAAAATTTTAGAAAAGATCTAATTTTAAATGAGTTCTTGCTAATTGACCAATTTTACCTATTCGGCACGACATAATATAGGGAGGTACCACCTCCAGGACTGTGCTGGGGACCCTCATCTTCAAAGAAAGAATAAACGTACTTCAGGGAAAACTCAAGGTTCTCCCCGGAGCTGTTTGAATATTTTCTTCTTCCATCCCTTATATTTTATATTCTATGTGAACTTTATTTATAAACAGAATACGCTGACCAAAAAATTGCAAACATGAATACATTGGTACCTTATATCAAGGATTATGAGTCTCCTCCAGTTCTTCCGAAGCCGGATGCGAGGCAAGTATGCAGCAAGTATTTCCCCTCTGGATGGCCACACTTTCAGTGTGGCCGCCCTCAGGTCCCTGGTGGTGTCGATGAGTCTGGAAACCAGTTCTTTAAGGAAGCATGTGGCGTTTTTTCCCCATGATCCCAAGGTCTCTGATCACATAGGGACAAATTGATACTGTTGGCTTATGTGTCTGTACTTGCCGATCTTGTACTCCTCCCTGTGGTCGGCAGCTCCTCCCTGTCGCCCGACACTGTGATGGATGTAGGTGTCAGCCAGCGTCGATACACAGGTATATTCCCATGCTAAGAGCTTGCCATTCTTCCAAGGAAAGATGGTGATCATGTCAGGGCAGTTTGCTGGGTTGTGGGTATTGTTGGCTGCTAGTGATTAGGGCTCTCAGCTGGGCATCCAGCTGTAGCAAGACTTCTCTTTATAATGTTGATTTCGTTGTGTCTTGAGTGCCAACCTTTGGTTTTGGAGCAGTTAAGACCATATAGACAATATTGGTCGGCTTGCACATCGCAGCAAATACATGTATATTCCTTGTAAATTTGGGCAGTGAGGTGGAGAGCCACTGCAATATTAAGTCTTAGGGTCAAAGAGTGTTCCCATTGCCGAAATGAGAACTGTTTGGAGGAAGTCCCCAGAGTGATGTGCACTCACAGCTGGGAGATGGGCAGTCTCCTGTATTCCTGCTGAGTCACTGAGGTTGTCCAGAAGAATTTGTCTTATTAACTCATTTGATGCTATGGAATAGGACAGGAAAGCTGGTAGGGCAATCTGGGAGGATTTGCATACTCCCAGCCCCCAAGCCTGACCGGAAGTGAGGTTTGCAACCACTGTCCATCTTCAAGGGAAAGATTCAATACACTCTCTAGCATGGTCTTAAGGAGATAGTCATATTCCTTGAATTTTGGACTGCTGAAGGCTGGGAGCATCTCAGGAAGTAGATAGAACCAAGAACCAGATATTGAGCTCACTGGAGAGCACTTCTGTAACCTCCTTCATGACCAGACAGAATATAAAGGGGCGAGAGGGTTTCCCTGTTGCACACCCCACACGAGTCAGTTTCATGGTCCCCAAACAATAGTTTAGAAGTCACAATAACACGATTGCTTGGAGAGCAGCATCCTTACTGACTAAGTTGAAAGTATTGGTAAAATCCAATTTGATCAAGGCTTTTTCATCGGACATGTTGTTGATGTATACTCTTGCTGCGTGGGCAGCTGCTTCACAGCCTTGTTGAACACCAAGGCCGAGCTGAGTTAGTTTCAACATTGCGGCAGCCTGGGTGTTGTACCGTGATCCGAGGACACACGATGGTATGGGTGCCTCAGAGCTAATTTCATTCTACTTCCCGTTTGGTGTACTAGCCTCCACAAGGAGGCTAGTGGAGAATGTTGAACGACTCTTCCTGTACCACTCATGAACAGGCCGAGGAGTTCGACCCAGTTTCTTAACCACCTTGTGGGAGTTCGATGATGTGAAGAGCCTGAGAATCGACCTGGCTTGGCGTCCTGGTGGATCATGTCGAAGAGGCTGTCTCTCACTCATCTTGGAGAAGATACTTAATATGCAAAGGTTCGTAACAGATTTTCGCTCAGTACTTTTATTGAGCACCTACCACTCACCTTGGAGGTTCTTGAGCGCCTGCCGTGTAAGCTTCTTAAACACCTGCCCCTCAACAGGAAGCCTCTTAAACACCTGCCCCTCAACAGGAAGCCTCTTAAACACCTGCCACTCAACAGGAAGCCTAAACACCTGCCACTCAAGAGGAAGCCTCTTAAACACCTGCCACTCAACAGGAACTTCTTAAACACCTGTCACTCGACAGGAAGCCTCTTAAACCCCTGCCACTCAGCAGGAAGCCTCTTATACCTCTGCCACTCAACAGGCAGCCTCTTAAACACCTGCCAATCAACAGGAAACCTCTTAAACACCTGCCATTCAACAGGAAGCCTCTTGAACACCTGCCGCTCACCATACACCTTCTTGATCTTTGGCACGTGGTCGCTCACCCACATTAAAAGCCGTAGCTCAACAACAGTCTTGGACGCGCATGACTGAACCAGCCATTTCAAAGGCCAACAAGGGATTCAACTAGGTACTAGGCTGGGACAAGTTATCAGAGGATCCCTGACGTTGGTTCAGCATCTCTACAGCAATCACCCAGGTTAATACTAGTAATAATCAACAAATATCAATAATAATGATAAATAATCAACAATAGTTAATAATCAACAAATATTTACAATCAATAGTCAACAATCAGCAGTATTCAACAATAATCAAAATTGTGCGACAGTAATTAATAATGAACATTATGCAGCAATGATCAACAGGAGTAGAGGTACTTGTCATGATTGTGGTGAACCTCCACCGCACCAGTGTTCAGTACTAGAACTAGTGGCAACTAGATGTTGAACGTCTAACACGCGTCTAGTACGCGACTAGTCCACGTCTTCCATCCACTCCCATCTCGTAAATTTCAATGTTATTTTTGTTAATATGGCATGGAATATTTCCCCAAGGTTTCATGCCGTCAGTGGCAGGAAAGAGAGTGGGGGTGGGGAGAGAAAGTGGAGGATGGGGAGAGAGAGTGTGGATGATGGGGAGAGAGAGTGTGTGGAGGATGGGGAGAGAGAGAGAGGATGATTGGGAGAGAGTGGATGATGGGGAGAGAGTGGAGGATGGGGAGAGAGTGGATGATGGGGAGAGAGTGGAGGATGGGGAGAGAGTGGAGGATGGGGAGAGAGTGGAGGATGAGGAAAGAGTGGAGGATGGGGAAAGAGTGGAGGATGGGGAAAGAGTGGAGGTTGGGGAGAGAGTGGAGGATGGGGAAAGAGTGGAGGTTGGGGAGAGAGTGGAGGATGGGGAGAGAGTGGAGGATGGGGAGAGAGAGAGTGGATGATGGGAAGAGAGTGTGGATGATGGGGAGAGAGAGTGTGGATGATGGGGAGAGAGAGAGAGAGAGAATGGAGGATGGGGAGAATGCATCTTGTTTCACTATCCTTGCCTCAGACCTCTAGATAACACATGAGAACCATTAATCTGTATACAGATAGTCCTCAGCAGGTAGCTTAGGTGGGTACTAATCTTGCGCTATTAGTTTTTCCCATCTTTCTCTCTGTCTCTGTCTCTCTCTCTCTCTCTCTCTCTCCCTCTCTCTCTCTCTCTGTCTGTCTCTTTCTCTCTCTCTCTCTCTCTCTCTCTCTCTCTCTCTCTCTCTCTCTCTCTCTCTCTCTCTCTCTCTCTCTCTCTCTCTCTCATTAGTGCCCCGCTATGATATATTTACCCTCTCTTGCAACCGAACCTTTGATGCTTTCTCCTCTTTTGTACGTTGAATAAAATTACCTGAATGCCCCGGGGGCTCCGTCCCCTATAAATGCAAAGTTCCGCTTTCTAATTGTCCGCAAGAAATAAATATTGATATTTTGCCCCAGCTGTTCATATGCTTTGTGAACCACAACGTAATTATTTTATTTTCGGGGTGGTGTGGGAAAAGGGGAGATTCACGTTTATAAGTTTTGCTTCGGTTTACTGCTTCTACTCTCTGTGTTCCGTTTGTCGAGAAGTTAAATGTCTATCTTCCTACTTTTCTTGTTATTCATTTTACATGCATTTTGTGCTCTGTGACGGCGTGGTCGCACTTGTCGAACTGGTATGGAACAAACCATACCACGGGTGGGGATAGAACCCGCGATCAGAGAGCCTCAAAACTCCAGACCGTCGCGTTAGCCACTGGACCAGGTAGCCACAATAAGACTCATCCAACTAGGTATATTTCTACACCATAGGAAGGTTAGCATAAGCACCACTGTGACCACAAATGCAAGTTTTTACAGACGAATCTCCAGCTAGCGTGGGCGTGACGAACTCTAGCTCAAGTCCTCTCAAAGCCGTCATCATGACTCACGAAATCGTAATGAAACGATTGCAAACAAACCATACCACGGGTGGGGTTTGAACCCGCGATCATCGTTACCAGGTTGCTGGATCATTGTTACCAGGATGTTGGACCAGTGTTACCACGTTGCTGGACCATTGTTGCTAGGTTGCTGGACCATTGTTATTAGGTTGCTGGACCAGTGTTAACGGGTTGCTGGACCAGTGTTACCAGGCTGATAGACCTGTGTTACTAGGCTGCTGTTACCAGGTTGCTGGACCATTTTTTAGCATACACCTACAGGTGTATGTCTTGGTATACACCAAGTGTACGTCTCAGCGTATATACCTAAGATACTAAAGTATTCATGACTAGTGGTGAAGGGGTGACATGCAGCCTTGATGACCAGAGTGTAGTAACACAATTTTAACTCAATTAGCGAACCAGCGCAACTGTGGAGCTGGACTATGATTGGCCAAAGCAAGCCTTGCTTCAGCTTCTCTCCGCTATCCACACAGCTTCTCTATTGGCTAGCCTCTCCTACAGCCCAGCAATAATATCCAATCAAAACATTGGCTTTCAGTTGTGTCAGGTCACTCAGATGGGTGTAAGCAATGGGTCTGATGTCGTGTTTACCTGGAGTTTACCTGGAGCGAGTTCCGGGGGTCAACGCCCCCGCGGCCCGGTCTGTGACCAGGCCTCCTGGTGGATCAGAGCCTGATCAACCAGGCTGTTACTGCTGGCTGCACGCAATCCAAGTGTGTGTATTATAAGTGAATATAATCTTGTATGGTGTATATCTGTGTGTTTTTGCAGTGAATTTTGACACGGGGTATACACACCGTGAAAAAAAATAGTGATGTTCCAAGCGCTTTCGTGATTTCTCACATTATCACAGGTCCTTGATGATGTGAGAAATCACGAAAGTGCTTGGCGCTTCACTATCTCTTTCACAGTGGTTGTTTGGCACACCGAGATGCGTTCTTGCCTAGTGGTGAACAAGTGACGTCACAGCCTTGATGACCCTCGTTCAATCCATAAACAACTGCGACTACTGTCAACAAAGGTAAGTGTTTACCACAGATATTTGAAAGATGTTTTCAGTGACATTAGAGCTCGTGATTATTTTTTTTAAACAAGAAAGAATATTTTTTTTACCACCACTGAGTAAGAATATTTTTTAACACCACTGAGTAAGAATATTTTTTTACCACCACTGAGTAAGAATATTTTTTTACCACCACTGAGGTAAGAATATTTTTTTACCACCACTGAGTAAGAATATTTTTTTACCACCACTGAGTAAGAATATTTTTTTACCACCACTGAGTAAAAATATTTTTTTACCACCACTGAGTAAGAATATTTTTTTACCACCACTGAGTAAAAATATTTTTTTACCACCGAGTAAAAATATTTTTTTACCACCACTGAGTAAAAATATTTTTTTACCACCACTGAAAAAGAAGAAAGACATCGACCATCATTCATTCCATCGCTATCTTGGCAGACTTATGCTGACGTGATGGTACAGATGAACCCCCCCCCAACATCGACAACCCCAGAAGTCGTATAACGGACGTGTGAGTGACGTGTGCGTCAAGTTACATAATGTGACGGACGTGTGAGTGACGTGTGCGTCAAGTTACATAATGTGACGGACGTGTGAGTGACGTGTGCGTCAAGTTACATAATGTGACGGACGTGTGAGTGACGTGTGCGTCAAGTTACATAATGTGACGGACGTGTGAGTGACGTGTGCGTCAAGTTACATAATGTGACGGACGTGTGAGTGACGTGTGCGTCAAGTTACATAATGTGACGGACGTGTGCGTCAAGTTACATAATGTGACGGACGTGTGAGTGACGTGTGCGTCAAGTTACATAATGTGACGGACGTGTGAGTGACGTGTGCGTCAAGTTACATAATGTGACGGACGTGTGAGTGACCTGTGCGTCAAGTTACATAATGTGACGGACGTGTGAGTGACGTGTGCGTCAAGTTACATAATGTGACGGACGTGTGAGTGACGTGTGCGTCAAGTTACATAATGTGACGGACGTGTGAGTGACGTGTGCGTCAAGTTACATAATGTGACGGACGTGTGAGTGACGTGTGCGTCAAGTTACATAATGTGACGGACGTGTGAGTGACGTGTGCGTCAAGTTACATAATGTGATGGACGTGTGAGTGACGTGTGCGTCAAGTTACATAATGTGATGGACGTGTGAGTGACGAGTGCGTCAAGTTACATAATGTGACGGACGTGTGAGTGACGTGTGCGTCAAGTTACATAATGTGACGGACGTGTGAGTGACGTGTGCGTCAAGTTACATAATGTGACGGACGTGTGAGTGACGTGTGCGTCAAGTTACATAATGTGACGGACGTGTGAGTGACGTGTGCGTCAAGTTACATAATGTGACGGACGTGTGAGTGACGTGTGCGTCAAGTTACATAATGTGACGGACGTGTGAGTGACGTGTGCGTCAAGTTACATAATGTGACGGACGTGTGAGTGACCTGTGCGTCAAGTTACATAATGTGACGGACGTGTGAGTGACGTGTGCGTCAAGTTACATAATGTGACGGACGTGTGAGTGACGTGTGCGTCAAGTTACATAATGTGACGGACGTGTGAGTGACGTGTGCGTCAAGTTACATAATGTGACGGACGTGTGAGTGACGTGTGCGTCAAGTTACATAATGTGACGGACGTGTGAGTGACGTGTGCGTCAAGTTACATAATGTGATGGACGTGTGAGTGACGTGTGCGTCAAGTTACATAATGTGATGGACGTGTGAGTGACGAGTGCGTCAAGTTACATAATGTGACGGACGTGTGAGTGACGTGTGCGTCAAGTTACATAATGTGACGGACGTGTGAGTGACGTGTGCGTCAAGTTACATAATGTGACGGACGTGTGAGTGACGTGTGCGTCAAGTTACATAATGTGACGGACGTGTGCGTCAAGTTACATAATGTGACGGACGTGTGAGTGACGTGTGCGTCAAGTTACATAATGTGACGGACGTGTGAGTGACGTGTGCGTCAAGTTACATAATGTGACGGACGTGTGAGTGACGTGTGCGTCAAGTTACATAATGTGACGGACGTGTGAGTGACGTGTGCGTCAAGTTACATAATGTGACGGACGTGTGAGTGACGTGTGCGTCAAGTTACATAATGTGACGGACGTGTGAGTGACGTGTGCGTCAAGTTACATAATGTGACGGACGTGTGAGTGACGTGTGCGTCAAGTTACATAATGTGACGGACGTGTGAGTGACCTGTGCGTCAAGTTACATAATGTGACGGACGTGTGAGTGACGTGTGCGTCAAGTTACATAATGTGACGGACGTGTGAGTGACGTGTGCGTCAAGTTACATAATGTGACGGACGTGTGAGTGACGTGTGCGTCAAGTTACATAATGTGACGGACGTGTGAGTGACGTGTGCGTCAAGTTACATAATGTGACGGACGTGTGAGTGACGTGTGCGTCAAGTTACATAATGTGATGGACGTGTGAGTGACGTGTGCGTCAAGTTACATAATGTGATGGACGTGTGAGTGACGAGTGCGTCAAGTTACATAATGTGACGGACGTGTGAGTGACGTGTGCGTCAAGTTACATAATGTGACGGACGTGTGAGTGACGTGTGCGTCAAGTTACATAATGTGACGGACGTGTGAGTAACGTGTGCGTCAAGTTACATAATGTGACGGACGTGTGAATGACGTGTGCGTCAAGTTACATAATATGATGGACGTGTGAGTGACGAGTGCGTCAAGTTACATAATGTGATGGACGTGTGAGTGACGTGTGCTTCGTTACATAATGTGACGGACGTGTGAGTGACGTGTGGGTCAAGTTACATAATGTGACGGACGTGTGAGTGATGTGTGCGTCAAGTTACATAATGTGACGGACGTTTGAGTGACGTGTGCGTCAAGTTACATAATGTGACGGACGTTTGAGTGACGTGTGCGTCAAGTTACATAATGTGACGGGCGTGTGAGTGACGTGTGGGTCAAGTTTCATAATGTGACGGTGTGAGTGACGTGTGCGTCAAGTTACATAATGTGACGAGCGTGTGAGTGACGTGTGCGTCAAGTTACATAATGTGATGGACGTGTGAGTGACGTGTGCGTCAAGTTACATAATGTGACGGACGTGTGAGTGACGTGTGCGTCAAGTTACATAATGTGACGGACGTGTGAGTGACGTGTGCGTCAAGTTACATAATGTGACGGACGTTTGAGTGACGTGTGCGTCAAGTTACATAATGTGACGGACGTGTGAGTGACGTGTGGGTCAAGTTTCATAATGTGACGGACGTGTGAGTGACGTGTGCGTTAAGTTACATAATGTGACGGATGTGTGAGTGACGTGTGGGTCAAGTTTCATAATGTGACGGACGTGTGAGTGACGTGTGCGTTAAGTTACATAATGTGACGGACGTGTGCGTCAAGTTACATAATGTGACGGACGTGTGAGTGACGTGTGGGTCAAGTTTCATAATGTGACGGACGTGAGCTTCAAGTTACATAATGTGACGGACGTGTGAGTGACGTGTGCGTCAAGTTTCATAATGTGACGGACGTGAGCTTCAAGTTACATAATGTGACGGACGTGTGGGTCAAGTTTCATAATGTGAGTGACGTGTGCGTCAAGTTTCATAATGTGACGGACGTGTGAGTGACGTGTGCGTCAAGTTTCATAATGTGACGGACGTGAGCTTCAAGTTACATAATGTGACGGACGTGTGGGTCAAGTTTCATAATGTGAGTGACGTGTGCGTCAAGTTACATAATGTGACGGACGTGTGGGTCAAGTTACATAATGTGACGGACGTGAGGTTCAAGTTACATAATGTGACGGACGTGTGAGTGACGTGTGGGTCAAGTTTCATAATGTGACGGACGGGTGAGTGACGTGTGCGTCAAGTCACATAATGTGACGGACGTGAGTGACGTGTGCGTCAAGTTACATAATGTGACGGACGTGACGTGTGCGTCAAGTCACATAATGTGACGGACGTGTAAAACAAGCCACTCGTGTTCATTTACACAATATTATGGATGGAATTTACAACTAACCCACAATACCGTGGATTAAACAATTTACAACTAACCCACAATACCGTGAATAAAACAATTCACAACTAACCCACAATACCGTGGATTAAACAATTCACAACTAACCCACAATACCGTGGATAAAACAATTCACAACTAACCCACAATACCGTGAATAAAACAATTCACAACTAACCCACAATACCGTGAATAAAACAATTTACAACTAACCCACAATACCGTGGATAAAACAATTTACAACTAACCCACAATACCGTGGATAAAACAATTCACAACTAACCCACAATACCGTGGATAAAACAATTCACAACTAACCCACAATACCGTGGATTAAACAATTCACAACTAACCCACAATACCGTGGATAAAACAATTCACAACTAACCCACAATACCGTGGATAAAACAATTCACAACTAACCCACAATACCGTGGATAAAACAATTCACAACTAACCTATAATTTGGAGAGGTTAGAGGATATTTCGGTCTGCCCTCAACCATTATCATGTCGGGAGGAAACAAATGGTGAGAAACCTGAGAAAACAGGCTGTCAGCACTAGGCCAGGCTGTCAGCACTAGGCCAGGCTGTCAGCACTAGGCCAGGCTGTCAGCACTAGGCCAGGCTGTCAGCACTAGGCCACGCTGTCAGCACTAGGCCAGGCTGTCAGCACTAGGCCAGGCTGTCAGCACTAGGCCAGGCTGTCAGTACTAGGCCAGGCTGTCAGTACTAGGCCAGGCTGTCAGTACTAGGTCACGCTGTCAGCACTAGGCTAGGCTGTCAGTACTAGGCCAGGCTGTCAGCACTAGGCCATGCTGTCAGTACTATACCAGGCTGTCAGTACTAGGCCAGGCTGTCAGCACTAGGCCAGGCTGTCAGCACTAGGCCACGCTGTCAGTACTAGGTCAGGCTGTCAGCACTAGGCCAGGCTGTCAGCACTAGGCCAGGCTGTCAGCACTAGGCCAGGCTGTGAGTACTAGGCCAGGCTGTCAGTACTAAGCCAGGCTATCATCACTGGACCAGGCTGTCAGCACTGTGTATGTCTGTGTGTGTGTATAGTCACCAATATGTGGTTGCATGGGTAGATTCACAGCTCCTGGTTCTGTGTGTGTGTGTGTGTGTGCGTGTGTGTGTGTGTGTACTCACCTATTTGTGGTTGCAGGGGTCGATTCATAGCTCCTGGCCCCGCCTCTTCGCTGATTGCTACTAGGTCCTCTCTTTCCCTGCCCCATGAGCTTTATCATACCTCGCCTTAAAACTATGTATTGTTCCCGCCTCCACTGCCTTACTTGCTAGACTGTTCCCGCCTCGTGTGTGTGTGTGTGTGTGTGTGTGTGTGGGTGGGTGTGCTCTCCTAATTGTACTCACCTAATTGTGGTTGCAGAGGTCGAGACTCAGCTCCTGGCCCCGCCTCTTCACTGAACCCTACTAGGCCCTCTCTCCCTGCTCCATGAGCTTTATCATACCTCGTCTTAAAGCTATGTATGGTTCCTGCCTCCACTGCCTTACTTGCTAGACTGTTCCACTTCCTGACTACTCTATGGCTGAAGAAATACTTCCTAACATCCCTTTGACTCATCTGTCCCTTCTCTGGAACATCCAGTGTCGTCAGGCCGATTTTCCTGAACCGTTTTTCGTAGGACATTCCCCTTAGCTCTGGAACGAACCTTGTCGCAATCATTTGCACTTTCTCTAATTTCTTGGGGTGCTTGATCAAGTGTGGGTTCCAAACTGCTGCTGCATACTACAGTATGGGCCTGACGTACACACTGTACAGTGTCTTGAACGATTCCTTACTAAGGTATCGGAACGCTATTCTCAGGTTTGCCAGGCGCCCATATGCTTCAACAGTTATCTGGTTGTGTGCTTCCGGAGACGTGCTCGGTGTTATACTCGCCCCAAGATCTTTCTCCACGAGTGAGGTTTGCAGTCTTTGGCCACCTAGCCTGTGCTCTGTCTGCGGTTTTCTGTGCCCTTCTCCGATCTTCATGACTTTGCATTTGGCAGGGTTAAATTAGAGAAGCCAATTGCTGGATCAGGTGTCCAGCCTGTCCAGGTCTCTTTGAAGTCCTGCCTGATCCTCTTCTGATTTAATTCTCCTCATTAACTTCACATCATCTGTGAATAGGGACTCTTCTGAGTCCCTATTCACATATACCAAAAATAGCGCTGGTCCTAGGACCGACCCCTGTGGGACCCCGCTCGTCACAGGTGCCCACTGTGATACCTCATTACATACCATGACTCGTTGTTGCCTCCCTGTCAGGTATTCTCTGATCCATTGCAGTGCCCTTCCTGTTATACGCCCCTGATCCTGTAGCCTCTGCACTAATCTCTCGTGAGGAACTGTGTCAAAGGCTTTCTTAAAGTCCAACAAAATGCAATCAACGCAAGCAAATGCAAACAACTCACCCCTTTCTCTCTTGTCTTCCGTTACTTTATCATAAAACTCCAGAAGGTTTGTGACACAGGATTTGCCTTCCATGAATCCATGCTGGTTGGCGTTTATAATCTTGTTCCGTTCCAGGTGCTCCACCACTCTCCTCCTGATAATCATCTCTATGACTTAGCATACTATACACATCAATGACATTGGTCTATAGTTTAGTGCCTCTTTTCTGTCTCCTTTCTTAAAAATTGGAACTTCATTTGCCGTTTTCCATACCTAAGGTAGTTGCCCAGTTTCAAGGGACGTGTTGAAGATTGTGGTTAGTGGCACACACAGTGTTTCTGCTTCCTCTCTAAAGACCCACGGAGTGTGTTTTCCGGTCTCATTGCCTTTGAGGTATCAAGGTCTCTCAGCAGCTTCTTCTTCACCTCAGTTGCGTGTATGTCATCTAACACTTATTGGTGTCCCCCACTGTTCTGTCTTCCCAGAGTCCTTCCTGTCTCTACTTCATATACTTCCCTCAATCTCGTGTTGAGCTCCTCACATACCTCTTGATCGTTTCTTGTGAGTTCCCCACCTTTCCTCAGCCTGATCACCTGGTCTTTGACTGTTGTCTTCCTCCTAATGTGGCTATACAGCAGTTTCCGTTCAGTGTTGACTTTCGATGCTATGTTATTTTCGTACTGTCGCTGGGCCTGAGTATGTGTGTGTGTACTCACCTATTTGTACTCACCTATTTGTGGTTGCAGGGGTCGATTCACAGCTCCTGGCCCCGCCTCTTCGCTGATTGCTACTAGGTCCTCTCTCTCCCTGCCCCATGAGCTCTGTCATACCTCGCCTTAAAACTATGTATGGATCCTGCCTCCACTACATCACTTTCTAGGCTATTCCATGGCCTGACTACTCTATGACTGAAGAAATACTTCCTAACATTCCTTTGATTCATCTGAGTCTTCAACTTCCAATTGTGACCTCTTGTGTCTGTGTCCCATCTCTGGAACATCCCGTCTTTGTCCACCTCGTCTATTCCGCGCAGTATTTTATATGTCGTTATCATGTCTCCCCTGACCCTCCTGTCCTCCAGTGTCGTCAGGCCGATTTCCCTCAACCTTTCTTCATAGGACAATCCCCGTAGCTCTGGGACTAGTCTTGTTGCAAACCTTTGCACTTTCTCTAATTTCTTGACGTGCTTGACTAGGTGTGGATTCCAAACTGGTGCTGCATACTCCAGTATGGGCCTGACGTAGATCGTATACAGAGTCTTAAACGAATCCTTACTGAGGTATCGGAACGCTATCCGTAGGTTTGCCAGGCGCCCGTATGCTGCAGCAGTTATCTGATTGATGTGCGCCTCAGGAGATATGTTCGGTGTTATACTCACCCCCAGATCTTTTTCCTTGAGTGAGGTTTGCAGTCTTTGGCCATCTAAACTATATTGTGTCTGCGGTCTTCTTTGCCCTTCCCCAATCTTCATGACTTTGCATTTGGCAGGGTTAAATTCAAGGAGCCAGTTGCTGGACCAGGCTTGTAGCCTGTCCAGGTCTCTTTGTAGTCCTGCCTGATCCTCGTCCGATTTGATTCTTCTCATTAACTTCACATCATCTGCAAACAAGGACACTTCTGAGTCTATCCCTTCCGTTATGTCGTTCACATATACCAAGAACAGCACAGGTCCTAGGACTGACCCCTGTGGAACCCCGCTTGTCACAGGCGCCCACTCTGACACCTCGTCGCGTACCATGACCCGTTGTTGCCTCCCTGTCAGATATTCTCTGATCCATTGCAGTGCCTTTCCTGTTATGTGTGCCTGGTCCTCTAGCTTTTGCAGTAACCTCTTGCAGTCCAAAAATATGCAGTCGATCTACCCCTCTCTCTCTTGTCATACTTCTGTCACCTTGTCATAAAACTCTAGTAGGTTTGTGACACAGGATTTTCCTTCCCTGAAACCGTGCTGGTTGTCAATTATACACTTGTTTCTTTCCAGGTGCCCCACCACTCTCCTCCTTATGATCTTCTCCATGACCTTGCATACTATACACGTTAGTGATACAGGTCTGTAGTTTAGTGCCTCATGTCTGTCTCCCTTTTTAAAAATTGGGATTACATTTGCCATTTTCCATACCTCAGGGAGTTGCCCAGTTTCAAAAGATGTGTTGAAGATCTTTGTTAATGGCTCACACAATATCTCTGCTCCCTCTTTAAGGACCCATGGAGAGATGTTGTCTGGTCCCACCGCCTTTGAGGTGTCAAGTTCGCATAGCAGCTTCTTCACCTCCTCCTTGGTTATATGTACCTCATCCAGCACTTGCTGGTGTGCCCCCCTGTTCTGATTTCTTGGAGTCCTACTGGTTTCGACTGTAAATACCTCTTTAAATCTTGTGTTGAGCTCCTGACAAACCTCTCGGTCGTTTCTTGTGAATTCCCCATCACCCTTCCTCAGTCTGATTACCTGGTCCTTGACTGTTGTTTTCCTCCTGATGTGGCTGTACAACAGCTTCGGGTCAGTCTTTACTTTTGATGCTATGTCATTTTCATATTGCCGCTGAGCCTCCCTTCTTATCTGTGCATATTCGTTTCTGGCTCTCCGGCTGATTTCTTTATTTTCCTGAGTGTGTGTGTGTGTGTGCGTGTGTGCGTGTGTGTGTGTGTGTGTGTGTGTGTGTGTGTGTGTGTGTGTGTGTGTGTGTGTGTGTGTGGAGCCAGCTAGCACCATTGCCCTCCTTTCTCAACATTTCCACATTAAAAGAGTTAATTCCCGTATGTGCCGCACTGAGAGTTAACTCAGCCAGCCAGAATTAACACTGAAATAGAGTAATGAATCCAGTGCTCTTAACCTCAGCGGAAACTCTTGTTAAAGACCACGATAAACACTTTAATGAGGTGAACATTGTTGACCTCCTCTTTGTTTTATTGTTTTTTTGTTCTTGTTTGTGTTTCTGTCCGCTTTTGTGTTCTTGTTTGTGTTCGTATTTGTGTTCTTGTTTGTATTCGGTGTGCAGCGCTGTATTGCCCTTGTAGTTTAGCGCTTCTTTTTGACTATAATAATAATAATTGTATTCGTTGTGTTACTTTACTGTTTATTATTTTTGTTTGTGTTCTAGTGTGTGTTTTTAACTTTGTTCTTATGTGTGTTTTTGTGTGTTTGTGATGTCTTCTTGTGTGTTTGTTATGTCTTCTTGTGTGTTTATGTCTTCTTGTGTGTTTGTTATGTCTTCTTGTGTGTTTGTTATGTCTTCTTGTGTGTTTGTTATGTCTTCTTGTGTGTTTATGTCTTCTTGTGTGTTTGTGATGTGTTCTTGTGTGTTTATGTCTTCTTGTGTGTTTGTGATGTCTTCTTGTGTGTTTGTGATGTGTTCTTGTGTGTTTGTGATGTGTTCTTGTGTGTTTGTGATGTCTTCTTGTGTGTTTGTGATGTCTTCTTGTGTGTTTGTGATGTCTTCTTGTGTGTTTGTGATGTGTTCTTGTGTGTTTGTGATGTGTTCTTGTGTGTTTGTGATGTCTTCTTGTGTGTTTGTGATGTCTTCTTGTGTGTTTGTTATGTCTTCTTGTGTGTTTGTTATGTCTTCTTGTGTGTTTATGTCTTCTTGTGTGTTTGTGATGTGTTCTTGTGTGTTTATGTCTTCTTGTGTGTTTGTGATGTCTTCTTGTGTGTTTGTGATGTCTTCTTGTGTGTTTATGTCTTCTTGTGTGTTTGTGATGTCTTCTTGTGTGTTTGTGATGTCTTCTTGTGTGTTTGTGATGTCTTCTTGTGTGTTTGTGATGTCTTCTTGTGTGTTTGTGATGTGTTCTTGTGTGTTTGTGATGTGTTCTTGTGTGTTTGTGATGTCTTCTTGTGTGTTTGTGATGTCTTCTTGTGTGTTTGTGATGTGTTCTTGTGTGTTTGTGATGTCTTCTTGTGTGTTTGTGATGTCTTCTTGTGTGTTTGTGATGTCTTCTTGTGTGTTTGTGATGTGTTCTTGTGTGTTTGTGATGTCTTCTTGTGTGTTTGTGATGTCTTCTTGTGTGTTTGTGATGTCTTCTTGTGTGTTTGTGATGTCTTCTTGTGTGTTTGTGATGTGTTCTTGTGTGTTTGTGATGTCTTCTTGTGTGTTTGTGATTTGTGTGTTTTTGATGTGTTTTTCTTGTGTTCTTGGGTGCCCGTGTTGTGTTCTTGCGTGTTCGATTGCATCCCTCATTTCTAGCTATTGGTCCTTATCATATATGCTGTTGAAGCCGTGTATTGATATCCTCCACCACAAGGCCTGGTCTCAGACCGGGCCGCGGGGGCGTTGACCCCCAAAACCCTCTCCAGGTATACCACTGCCTCATATTATTCCACTTTTCTGCCATCCTGAGACTAAACAAATACATCCCTATGGTTCATCTGTGTCTCCATCTTCAGCTTCTGTCCTTAAGTGCTTTATCAGTTTCTCTTAAGATTTTATACGTAGTAATCATGTCTCTCCAGTGTCATCTCAACCAAGGTCGTCAGGTTCGGTTTAACCTGTCCTCACAGTGCATCTAGTCTGCATGCCTTTGGGCATTTTAGAGTTTCTCCACATTTTGGCAGGTGTGGGCTCCATGCTGGGGCCGCGTACTCAGTGACTGACTTGAAGTTCCTTTAATGCTATTCTGAGGTTACTTAATCTTCTTAATTTGTTAATATACGGTGTGTGTGTGTTTCTGGGGATATGCTGGGAGTTATACCTACCCCCAGGTCCCTATCATTCAATAATATTTGCAGCTTCTCTCCGACCATGCTGTACTCTGTGTCCGGTCTTCTCCTGGATTGAATTCGAGTAGCCACTTGTTCGACCCCCATCTGAAGTGTATTGTGGCGCCCCTGGTGGGTGTTGTTTGTCATCTTCCCTGTCTGTTCTTGTGTGTTTGTGTTGTGTTTGTGTGTGTTTGGTATGTATTGATTTGTTTGAGAGTTGTGTTCTTGTGTGTCAGTGTTCTTGTGTGTCAGTGTTCTTGTGTGTCAGTGTTCTTGTGTGTCAGTGTTCTTGTGTGTCAGTGTTCTTGTGTGTCAGTGTTCTTGTGTGTCAGTGTTCTTGTGTGTCGGTGTTCTTGTGTGTCGGTGTTCCTGTGTGTCGGTGTTCTTGTGTGTCGGTGTTCCTGTGTGTCGGTGTTCTTGTGTGTCAGTGTTCTTGTGTGTCAGTGTTCTTGTGTGTCAGTGTTCTTGTGTGTCAGTGTTCTTGTGTGTCAGTGTTCTTGTGTGTCAGTGTTCTTGTGTGTCAGTGTTCCTGTGTGTCAGTGTTCTTGTGTGTCAGTGTTCTTGTGTGTCAGTGTTCTTGTGTGTCAGTGTTCTTGTGTGTCAGTGTTCTTGTGTGTCAGTGTTCTTGTGTGTCAGTGTTCTTGTGTGTCAGTGTTCTTGTGTGTCAGTGTTCTTGTGTGTCAGTGTTCTTGTGTGTCAGTGTTCTTGTGTGTCAGTGTTCTTGTGTGTCAGTGTTCTTGTGTGTCAGTGTTCTTGTGTGTCAGTGTTCCTGTGTGTCAGTGTTCCTGTGTGTCAGTGTTCCTGTGTGTCAGTGTTCTTGTGTGTCAGTGTTCTTGTGTGTCAGTGTTCTTGTGTGTCAGTGTTCTTGTGTGTCAGTGTTCCTGTGTGTCAGTGTTCTTGTGTGTCAGTGTTCTTGTGTGTCAGTGTTCTTGTGTGTCAGTGTTCTTGTGTGTCAGTGTTCTTGTGTGTCAGTGTTCTTGTGTGTCAGTGTTCTTGTGTGTCAGTGTTCTTGTGTGTCAGTGTTCTTGTGTGTCAGTGTTCTTGTGTGTCAGTGTTCTTGTGTGTCAGTGTTCTTGTGTGTCAGTGTTCTTGTGTGTCAGTGTTCTTGTGTGTCAGTGTTCCTGTGTGTCAGTGTTCTTGTGTGTCAGTGTTCTTGTGTGTCAGTGTTCTTGTGTGTCAGTGTTCTTGTGTGTCAGTGTTCTTGTGTGTCAGTGTTCTTGTGTGTCAGTGTTCTTGTGTGTCAGTGTTCTTGTGTGTCAGTGTTCTTGTGTGTCAGTGTTCCTGTGTGTCAGTGTTCTTGTGTGTCAGTGTTCTTGTGTGTCAGTGTTCCTGTGTGTCGGTGTTCCTGTGTGTCGGTGTTCCTGTGTGTCAGTGTTCTTGTGTGTCAGTGTTCTTGTGTGTCAGTGTTCTTGTGTGTCAGTGTTCTTGTGTGTCAGTGTTCTTGTGTGTCAGTGTTCTTGTGTGTCAGTGTTCCTGTGTGTCAGTGTTCCTGTGTCTCAGTGTTCTTGTGTGTCAGTGTTCTTGTGTGTCAGTGTTCTTGTGTGTCAGTGTTCTTGTGTGTCAGTGTTCTTGTGCTGCTTTTTGCTCAAGAATGAGTAAGAGAGAGAGAGACTGAGGGAGAGAGAGAGAGAGAGAGAGAGAGAGAGAGAGAGAGAGAGAGACTGAGGAGAGAGGGGCTGAGGGGGAGAGAGAAAGGATGAGGGAGAAAGAGAGAGGCTGAGGAAGAGAGAGAGGCTGAGGAAGAGAGAGAGAGAGGATGAGGAAGAGAGTGAGAGAGGATGAGGGAGAGAGAGAGAGAGGATGAGGGAGAGAGAGAGAGAGGATGAGGGAGAGAGAGAGAGAGGATGAGGGAGAGAGAGAGAGAGGATGAGGGAGAGAGAGAGAGAGGATGAGGGAGAGAGAGAGAGAGGATGAGGGAGAGAGAGAGAGAGAGGATGAGGGAGAGAGAGAGAGAGGATGAGGGAGAGAGAGAGAGAGGATGAGGGAGAGAGAGAGGATGAGGGAGAGAGAGAGAGAGGGAGAGAGAGAGAGGAAGAGAGAGAGAGAGAGAGAGAGAGAGAGAGAGAGAGAGAGAGAGAGAGAGAGAGAGAGACTGAGACTGAGATTCCTGGGTTCACTTCGTCCATTTCATTAATTAAACGTTTAAAAGCGACAGTGTTTACGGAGGTAGGGTATATTTCTCCTTCCTTGTTGTTTAACGCACTCCTCTGGCAGAGTGGCTTAACTCTTGAGGCACACCTCTTTACTTCCCTTAATGCACTCTAGATACTAAGAATTCACTCAATGCACTCTAGCACTGACCTTTGCCTAGAAACTAGTGACGGTACTCTAGTACTCTTAACGCACTCTAGAGACTAGAAATTCGCCCAACGTACTCTAGCACTGAAACGTTTTGCTCTGTCGTTACACGGAAGTCTCTTGTACTCTTAACGCACTCTAGAATCTAGAATTTTTTATAAACTCTAGAATTTGGTCATGGTAAAGATGTTTCATGTCAAGATGGGTCATTATCTAGAATTTTCGCTTAGTTATGAACCTAGGAACTCTCCTAGGTCACTCTAGCATCTAAAGATTCTCGAAACACTAGCACCTAGGAACTCTCCCAGTTCTAGCACCTGGGGACTCATAGCACACTCTTGCACCTAGGGAATCTCCCAAAACTAGCACCTAGAGTCTCCAAACTCTAGTACCTAAGAGAGACTTCCAGTAGACACTAGAACCTAGTGAGTCTACCAACTCTAGCACCTAGGAATTCTCCCAATTTTAGCAGCTAGGAATTCTCCCAACTCTAGCAGCTAGGAATTCTCCCAACTCTAGCACCTAGGGATTCTCCCAATTTTAGCAGCTAGGAATTCTCCCAATTTTAGCAGCTAGGAATTCTCCCAACTCTAGCAGCTAGGAATTCTCCCAACTCTAGCACCTAGGGATTCTCCCAGCTCTAGCACCTAGCGATTCTCCCACCTCTAGCATCTAGGGATTCTCCCATCTCTAGCACGTAGGGATTCTTCCAACTCTAGCACCTAGGGATTCTCCCAGCTCTAGCACCTAGCGATTCTCCCATCTCTAGCACCTAGGGATTCTCCCAGCTCTAGCACCTAGCGATTCTCCCACCTCTAGCATCTAGGGATTCTCCCATCTCTAGCACCTAAGGATTCTCCCAGCTCTAGCACCTAGGGATTCTCCCAGCACTTGCACCTTAGCACCCTCTCATCTCTCTAGCACCTATGGTGGCTCTGGTGGCCTGGTGGTTAACGCTCTCGCTTCACACGGTGAGGGCTTGGGTTCGATTCCCAGCCAGAGTAGAAACATTGGACGTGTTTCTTTCCACCTGTTGTCTATGTTCCCCATCAGTAAAATGGGTACCTGGGTGTTAGTCGACTGGTGTGGGTCGCATCCTGGGACACTGACCTAAGGAGGCCTGGTCACAGACCGGGCCGCGGGGACGTTGACCCCCGGAACTCTCTCCAGATAAACTCTCTCCAGATATGGATCCTCCTAACATACTCTAGAATCTAAGGACTCACTCAGCACACTACAGCCTCTAGAGCTTTGCTAATACGCAAATACCTAAGAGTACTTCCTCAACACATTACCTACCCAGAGTACTTCCAGAACACTATGTACTGAGAGTACTTCCTCAACGCGCTCTAACCTCTACACACACACACGCGCGCGCGCGCACACACACACACACACACACACACACACACACACACACACACACACACACACACACACACACACACACACACACACACACACACACACACGCAATACATACACGCAACACACACACATACATACATATACTCGCAACACACACTAGCCCCCATACACATACACACTACCAAAGCACCAGGCTACTCTGGTATGCATTAAGCGCGTTCTTTAAAGGCGCTCCAGAAGACTCGTAACGAAGCACCGGCGCTTAAATTACTCCCAGGATTTCCCAGGCTCCATTAAAGGTATTTTGGGATGAGTTAATGCCGGCCCTCCCCCCCAAAAAAACGGTTTCTTCCCATTGGGAGATAAACCGCACCTGGGGAGGTTAATGACGCCCTTGGTGCATTTGGTCTGTTGATGAGGCTTGCAACCAGCGCATTTGGTTTATGGCGCGGTGGAAAGGTACCAGGGGGTGGAGGTTGAGGTGAACCTTTGTACTAAACTAATGTTGTTTGTGAAGCGGTAGGCGGTGGGTAGGTGTACTTAGTTAAACCTTTGTACTGACACAGTGGGAAGGTACCAGGTGAATCCTTGAACCATACTATTGTCTGACACAGTGGGAAGGTACCAGGTGAACCCTTGAACCATACTATTGTCTGACACAGTGGGAAGGTACCAGATGAACCCTTGAACCATACTATTGTCTGACACAGTGGACAGGTATCAGGTGAACCTTTGAATCACACTATTGTGTGACACAGTGGGAAGGTACCAGGTGAACCCTTGAACCCCACTATTGTTTGACACAATGGGAAAGTACCAGGTGATCTTTTGAACCACACTATTGTCTGACACAGTGGGAAGGTACCAGGTGAACCCTTGAACCCCACTATTGTTTGACACAATGGGAAAGTACCAGGTGATCTTTTGAACCACACTATTGTCTGACACAGTGGGAAGGTACCAGGTGAACCCTTGAACCATACTGTTGTTTGACACAGTGGGCAGGTACCAGATGAACCCTTGAACCATACTAATGTCTGACACAGTGGGAAGGTACCAGGTGAACCCTTGAACCATACTATTGTCTGACACAGTGAGAAGGTACCAGGTGAACCCTTGGACCATACTATTGTCTGACACAGTGGACAGGTACCAGGTGAACCTTTGAATCACACTATTGTGTGACACAGTGGGAAGGTACCAGGTGAACCCTTGAACCCCACTATTGTTTGACACAGTGGGCAAGTACCAGGTGATGTTTTGAACTACACTATTGTTTGACACATTGGGAAGGTACCATTTGAACCCTTGAACTGCACTCTTGTGACACAGGTGGACGGGACAGGTTTATGTATCACAATGGGGACAGATGCCGAAAATGATTCTTAAGAGATTTTTTTTTTTTTTTTTTTTTTTGACTCAAGTCTTGTGACTGACTTCTACTGCTGCTTGACCTGACTCTACTTCAACTTTTTTCTATGATTTTTAAAGCTAAGAGTTTAAGCCTCAGCTCATTTTAGAGTCGAGCTCTAGCTAATGTACACTGCTGTGTTATCCCGTCCCTAGGAAACCACTCACGAAAAGGCTAACACCTGTGTACCTAATTACTGTTGTTCGGTAAGGTGCAGCAGATGTAAGAAATCGTCTCCACCCGTCCCAGGATCGAGCTCAGATCCTTTAGTTGTGAACTAAAGGTAGATGACACCAGACATGTTAGTTGTATAATTTTTTTGGTGTGTTAGTGGTGGTAGTGTTGATGGTAGTGGTGTGTTTGTAGTGGTATAATGGTGTGTTAGTAGGTGAGTGGGATGGTGGTAGTTGAGTATAGTGGTGACCCGAGATGGAAGAAGAATGGGAAAGTAAGTTTAACCTCAGCAAAGTCAACCTACAAGCCTTTGCTACCGCAATAGATTTTGTACCAGCCCAAGTAACCTATACGAGGCACGAATTCCGGATCACCTTAACCTTTCAAGGAGAGATGGGATTTATGTTAGTTAAGGGATTTTGATCTAAGGGCCTAGAACTACTCTCTCATCCCTGGTTACCATCTTCCCCATCATTCCTATTTCCCCAGCTTCAGTATGACCCTTACGGTCTTATAGCTCTCATTATAAGCTGTAAGGTACATTTAAATTTGATTTCTCATGGTCTCTCGTAGCAAATTTAGACATTTGAAACTAGTGCCATCATTCTTAATATAAACACCCAGTTAACTACGTCAATGTAAACAACTAGGGAACTGTTTGCATCAGTGTAAACAAGGATTATTTGCGTCAGTGTAAACAAGGAGTATTTGCATCAGTGCAAACAAAGAGACTGTTTACATAAGTGTAAACAATGGGACTGCCTCAGTGTAAACTAGGGGACTAGTTGCATCAGTGCAAACTAGGGGATTAGTTGCATCAGTGCAAACAAGGGGACTAGTTGCATCAGTGTAAACTAGGGGACTAGTTGCATCAATGTAAACTACGGGACTAGTTGCATCAGTGTAAACAAGGGGACTAGTTGCATCAGTGTAAACAATGGTACTAGTTGCATCAGTGTAAACAAGGGGACTAGTTGGTTCAGTGTAAACAAGGGGACTATCTGCATCAGTGTAAACTAGTGGACTAGTTGCATCAGTGTAAACGAGGGGACTAGTTGCATCATTGTAAACAACAAGGGTACTAGGTGCATAAGTGTAAACAATGGTACTAGTTGCATCAGTGTAAACAATGGTACTAGTTGCATCAGTGTAAACAATGGTACTAGTTGCATCAGTGTAAACAATGGTACTAGTTGCAACAGTGTAAACAATGGTACTAGTTGCAACAGTGTAAACAATGATACTAGTTGCAACAGTGTAAACAATGGTACTAGTTGCAACAGTGTAAACAATGGTACTAGTTGCATCAGTGTAAACAATGGTACTAGTTGCATCAGTGTAAACAATGGTACTAGTTCCATCAGTGTAAACAATGGTACTAGTTGCAACAGTGTAAACAATGATACTAGTTACAACAGTGTAAACAATGGTACTAGTTGCAACAGTGTAAACAATGGTACTAGTTGCATCAGTGTAAACAATGGTACTAGTTGCATCAGTGTAAACAATGATACTAGTTACAACAGTGTAAACAATGGTACTAGTTGCAACAGTGTAAACAATGGTACTAGTTGCATCAGTGTAAACGATGGTACTAGTTGCATCAGTGTAAACAATGGTACTAGTTGCAACAGTGTAAACAGTGGTACTAGTTGCAACAGTCAGTGCAGACATCAAGGGGAAGACTCTGGAGAGAAGATCACATTAATACCATTGTTCCAGCTGTACCATAATACTTGAAATTGTTCATATATGATTAAAGTTGTAAACACAGGAGATTGCCCGAGCACTGAGGCGCTCTCCTGCAGCTGGTCTTTTCAATAGGTTCTGAAGGGGACTTCAGAAGGGTTGAACTCCATGATAATACTGGAATCCACTCATCACATTCCTAATCAACTGCTTCAGTACATTGAGCAAACTGAACACTGATTTGCAATGCTGTAAATCCATTTTTTTTTTTGGTCAGAGTTATGTACTGGGACGATTGTAGCGATTGATGACGGTTTTGTATGTGTGTAAGTGACTGTAGTTAATTATTCGTGCTGTTCGTAATGCTGTGCTGCAGTGAAAAAATGGACCGTCCGAACGCCGAGCGTTCTTCTTTCACATAATTTTGAACACTTTTGAGGGATTACGTTCTACCTTTTCATTTATGAAATTTCTAAGTTCTGTCTAGCAGCGAGGAATTCTAGACTTGCCATGCTTCATATTATATATATATACATTATTTATATATTATATATATATATATATATATATATATATATTTATATATATATATATATAAATATATATATATATAAATATATATATATATATAAATATATTTATATATATATATATTTATATATATATATATATATATATATATATATATATATATAAATATATATATATATAAATATATTTATATATATAAATATATATATATATATATATATATATATATATATATATATATATATATATATATATATATATATATATATATATATATATATATATATATATATATATATATATATATATATATATATACAATGGACCCTCGAATTTAGTCGTGCCTTTTCTGTATGCAAAACTATTTTTATTATCTATAAAATGTATTTTTTTTTAATATTTCCCATAGGAAATAATGTAAATCCAATTAAACCATTCCAGACACCCAAAAATATTAATATAAATACATTTTATAGATAAAAATAATTTTGCATGCAGAAAAGGCAGGACTAAATTCGAGGGTCCACTGTAACTGTCCTGGGGACCCTCATCCTCAGGTTCTCCCTGAAGCTGTTTGAGAATTTTCTCTTACCACCCACTATATTTCAAGTATGTTTTATTTAAAGACAAAATACATTGGCCAAACATTCACAAAAATACAACAGAAAGTAAAAAAACATAGGTAACTCAGAACTACATCTCGAATACTTCGTCCAACTCCCCTGCGGTGGGCCGCGTGCCCAGAATGCTGCAGGCATTTCCTCTATGGATCGCAACACTGAGTCTCTGAAAGAGGAAGCTGGTCGCCCTGTGGTCCTTGGTTTCTGTGATGAGCTTTTCACCCAGCTCTTTGAGGAACTTTAGAGCACACTTGCCCCATGCTCCAAGGGTCTCCGACCCTATTGGAATGAAGTTATAGCAAGGGGAAGGGTCTTCATATTTTCGGATCATCTGGGTCTCCCTGTGGCTGGCAGCTCCACCCCCTTCCACTACGGAGTATGGCAAGTAGGTGTCTGCCAATGTGGCAGCACAGGTGTAGTCCCAGGCAATCTGCTTTCCATCCTTCCAGGGTAGCATAGTGGCTCCATCAGGACGCTTTTGACTTCCATCAGACCTCTGTACTTGGGGTTCCCGTTGAGCTGGGCAACGGGCTGTGGCGAGGCTTCTCTTTATTATATCATTGGCCTCCTCATGTCTGGCATACTTCCCTTCTGCTGTGTGACACACGAGACCAGGAAGTCCGAATTGATCAGCTGTCGCCCTGCCGCAAATACACCTATGTTCGGTGAGGATGGGGGCGGCTAGGCGAAGAGCAACACCAATCCGAATGGCCTCTGGGTCGAGACGGGTGCACAGGGAGGAATTGGGAACAGCTAACAGGAAATCTCCTGAATGTAGTGCCTTCACTGCCAGGAGACGAGCTTTCTCCTTTCCTGAAGCATTGGAGAGCATTGTGTTGGCGATTTTTTCCATGATCGGTTTGTCCCAGTGGGACTGTTTGTGCTCTTTTGGAGGAGCAGGTCTACTGGAGTAATCTGTAAGGGTGTCCCACCGAATCGCTGCTACAGTAAACCTGGGGTCTTGAGCTCCTACCACGTCTCTCAAGCGTTCGGGAACGCCAAACACGAAGACAGAAAAGCAGGTAAAGCAACATGCGTTGCTTTGCGCACCCCTATATACATATATATATATATATATATATATATATATATATATATATATATATATATATATATATATATATATATATATATATATAATATATATATATATATATATAAAAATATATATATATATATATATATATATATATATATATATATATATATATATATATATATACGTATGTATGTCGTTCCGAACAGGTAAAACTGGTCAGTTAAAAAGAACTCGTTTAAAATTAAGTCCTTTCTTAATTATTCTCATTTAGTTTTTTCATTTATGTTAATGTAAAAATTAATAATTTTGTAACGAAAGAACCTTAGAAAATTACCTAACCATATTATAACAAGCGCAATTTAGTTTAACTTCATCCAGCTAAATATATTTTAGATAAGTATACAGTTATTTAATAATAAGTACATACTATGAAATATATTTTTTTCGTTAGGTTCGGAATGATTTTTGCGTGATTATTGCATACACAAATTTTCGCTTGTCTTATTCGGTAAGAAGAACGTTGCTAGTTAAGCCAAAATCGTAAGTTTTACCTATTCAGCACGACATATATATATATATATATATATATATATATATATATATATATATATATATATATATATATATATATATAAGTAGTGAAGTTTTCTTCTGAGCGACTCCTTCCGGAAAAGGCCTTCCACTGAGCGGTGTATCCGGTTTAGGGCCTTCCTCTGAGCGGTGTATCCGGTTTAGGACCTTCCACTGGGCGGTGTATCCGGTCTAGGACCTTCCTCTGAGCGAGGTATCCGGTCTAGGGCCAGCAGCTGGAGGGTCTCCTTTTCACACCTAGGTGTTACTTCCGGTTTGACCTTGACCTCGCCCTCGAGACTACCTCACCCTTGACCCCCCCGCCCACGACCCCCCGCCCACGACCCCCCGCCCACGACCCCCCCTTCGCGCAGCGCGCTCGCCCGCCCCCTTCGCGACCCCCGCGCGCGCCCGCCCGCCCGTGCCTTCTGCTGCGCCTTCTGCAGCGACGTCCGGATCGCCCCCGCGCCCTCGAATTTTTTTTCGAATTTTTTTTGAATTTCATTTTCTTGTGCTCTCCATCTCCTCGGATCAAATTTTTGAGGTTCCCCCTCTCACTTTCACCCCCATCCCAAAATTTCTCGAAATCAAAGTCTCCATCTCCTCGGATCAAGTTTTTTTTTTGGGATTCCCCCCTATGGGGTTTTCGAAATTCTCCATCTCCTTGGATCAAGGTTTTTTGGATTGTCCCTCCTTCCACATTTGAACACACTCAAAGGTGATTTGAGTGTGTTCAAATGTTGTATTTTGAAGGTGATCAAGGGTGTTTTGAAGGTGTTCAAGGGTGTTTTGAAGGTGTTCAAGGGTGTTTTGAAGGTGATCAAGGGTGTTTTGAAGGTGTTCAAGGGTGTTTTGAAGGTGTTCAAGGGTGTTTTGAAGGTGATCAAGGGTGTTTTGAAGGTGTTCAAGGGTGTTTTGAAGGTGTTCAAGGGTGTTTTGAAGGTGATCAAGGGTGTTTTGAAGGTGTTCAAGGGTGTTTTGAAGGTGTTCAAGGGTGTTTTGAAGGTGTTCAAAGGTGTTTTGAGGTTATTCAAAGGTGTTTTGAGTGTGTTCAAAGGTGTTTTGAAGGTGTTGAAGGGTGTTTTGATTGAATTCAGCGGTGTTTTAGTAGTATTCAGTGGTGTAATTGGGAGTACTCAAATTGTGTTTTTGGAAGTGTTTCAGTGTTGATTGGAAATGTTCAAAGGTGTTTTTGAAGGTGTTCAAGAGTGTTTTGAAGGTGTTCAAAGGTGTTTATGTGAGTATTCAAATGATTTATGAGAGTGTTTTGGTGATGTTCAAAGTAAAAGTGTTTGAGTTAGTTTTTGTGACTTTTTCTGATGTACTGTGTCCCCTTATTAACTTTAATGAACTAAAAGGGTTAAAACGAGAAAAATTTGAGTTAGTTTTTTGTGATAATGTTGTGTTGTATTTTGTAAAGAAATTGTGGGTATTAACGAAAAAATGCGACTTTCTGATGATGAAAAATTTGGGTTAAGAGTGAAAATATTTTCCCTATGATGTAGGTACTATATCCCCTTATTAACTTTAATGAACTAAAAGGATCGACAAGATTCAGCCTGTATGTGTGACGTCACTGACCGCCGAGTAAACACCCTTCTTAGTTCATTTGACTTGTTTAGACCTGTAGTAAGCATGCTTACCCCCAGAGGGGGGATTCCAAAAACTTGATCCGAGGAATTGGAGAATTTCGAAACCCCATCTTATTCCTTATCCTCATATCAGACATAAACAGAGATATACACCACAGCACCGTATCATCCTTTGCGGATGATACTAGGATCTGCATGAGGCTGTCATCTGCTGAGGACGCGGTTAACCTCCAAGAAGATATAAACAAAGTTTTCCAGTGGGCAACGGTAAACAATATGATGTTCAGTGAGGACAAATTCCAACTACTCCGTTATGGAAAACTGGAGGAGATAATAACTAGAACAGAGTATACTACTGACTCCGGCCATACAATAGAGCAGAAAAATAATGTAAGGGACCTGGGAGTAGTAATGTCTGAGGATCTCACTTTCAAGGATCACAACAGTGCCACGATCGCACGTGCAAAGAAAATGATAGGATGGATAATGAGAACTTTCAAAACGAGAGATGCCAAGCCCATGATGATCCTTTTCAAATCACTTGTTCTCTCTAGGCTGGAATACTGCTGTACATTAACATCTCCATACAAAGCAGGTGAAATCGCAGATCTAGAGAGTGTACAGAGATCCTTTACTGCACGTATAAGTTCTGTCAAGCACCTTAACTACTGGGAACGCTTGGAAGCACTTGACTTGTACTCGTTGGAACGCAGGAGGGAGAGATATATCATAATCTACACTTGGAAAATCTTGGAAGGAATGGTCCCAAATCTGCACACAGAAATCACTCCCTACGAAAGTAAAAGACTGGGCAGGCGATGCAAAATGCCGCCAATAAAAAGTAGGGGCGCCATTGGTACACTAAGAGAAAACACCATAAGTGTCCGGGGCCCAAAACTGTTCAACAGCCTCCCATCAAGCATTAGGGGAATTGCCAATAAACCCCTGGCTGCCTTCAAGAGAGAGCTGGACAGATACCTAAAGTCAGTGCCGGATCAGCCGGGCTGTGGCTCGTACGTCGGACTGCGTGCGGCCAGCAGTAACAGCCTAGTTGATCAGGCTCTGATCCATCGGGAGGCCTGGTCATGGACCGGGCCGCGGGGGCGTTGATCCCCGGAATAACCTCCAGGTAACCAGGTATAGGGGGATCCAAAAAATTTGATCCAAGGAGATCATAAGAATTTCGAAAACCCCATAGGGGGGAATCCAAAAACTTGATCCGAGGAATTGGAGAATTTCGAAACCCCCATAGGGGGGAATCCAAAAACTTGGTAATATTGAGAAATTTTTGGGATTGGGGGGGTTGGGGGTGGAAGGAGGGACAATCCAAAAAACCTTGATCCAAGGAGATGGAGAATTTCGAAAACCCCATAGGGGGGAATCCAAAAAAAAAAAACTTGATCCGAGGACATGGAGACTTTGATTTCGAGAAATTTTGGGATGGGGGTGAAAGTGAGAGGGGGAACCTCAAAAATTTGATCCGAGGAGATGGAGAGCACAAGAAAATGAAATTCAAAAAAAATTCGAAAAAATTCGGAAAAAAATTCGAGGGCGCGGGGGCGATCCGGACGACGCTGCAGAAGGCGCAGCAGAAGGCGCGGGCGGGGGTCGCGAAGGGCGCGGGCGAGCGCGCGGTGCGACGGGGGGGTCGCGAAGGGGGGGTCGTGGGCGGGGGGTCGTGGGCGGGGGGGTCAAGGGTGAGGTAGTCTCGAGGGCGAGGTCAAGGTCAAACCGGAAGTAACACCTAGGTGTGAAAAGGAGACCCTCCAGCTGCTGGCCCTAGACCGGATACCTCACTCAGAGGAAGGTCCTAGACCGGATACACCGCCCAGTGGAAGGTCCTAAACCGGATACACCGCCCAGAGGAAGGCCCTAAACCGGATACACCGCTCAGTGGAAGGCCTTTTCCGGAAGGAGTCGCTCAGAAGAAAACTTCACTACTTATATATATATATATATATATATATATATATATATATATATATATATATATATAGTCAAGAAATTTTAATGAAAATAAGAAAAAATTTGGAGTTAAACAAGTTAAGAAAGCCTAGAGAACGAATGGATTTGTCAGTTAAAAACAGAGTAGAGGAGTTAGGAGATGGGGAGATGGAGGTTTTGGGTAGATGGCGAGAATATTTTGAGGAACTTTTAAATGTCGACGAAGGGAAGCGGTAATTTCATGCACTGGCCAGGGAGGTATACCATCTTTTAGGAGTGAAGAGCAGGGTGTGAGTGTGGGGGAGGTGCGTGAGGCATTACGTAGAATGAAAGGGGGTAAAGCAGCTGGAACTGACGGGATCATAACAGAAATGTTAAAAGCAAGGGGGGATATAGTGTTGGAGTGGTTGGTATTTTTGTTTAATAAATGTATGAAAGAGGGGAAGGTACCTAGGGATTGGCGGAGAGCATGTGTAGTCCCTTTATATAAAGGGAAAGGGGACAAAAGAGATTGTAAAAATTATAGAGGAATAAGTTTACTGAGTATACCAGGAAAAGTGTGCGGTAGGGTTATAATGGAAAGAATTAGAGGTAAGACAGAATGTATGATTGCGGATGAGCAAGGAGGCTTCAGAGTGGGTAGGGGATGTGTAGATCAAGTGTTTACATTGAGGGATATATGTGAACAGTATTTAGATAAAGGTAGGGAAGTTTTTATTGCATTTATGGATTTAGAAAAGGCATGTGATAGAGTGGATAGAGGAGCAATGTGGCAGATGTTGCAAGTATATGGAATAGGTGGTAAGTTGTAATAAAGTTGGTATAATTACCGACAATATGTAAAGTAAAAGGACACGAGTGCAACTAATGTGACATTTATTGTGGCAACGTTTCGCTCTCCAGGAGCTTTATCAAGCCATTACCATTTTCCATGGAAGCAAAGAGGGGAATGTACGAGAATGTAGTGGTACCAACGCTCTATATGGGTGTGAAATATACATGGTGAATGTTGCAACAAAGAGAAGGCTGGAGGCAGTGAAGATGTCGTGTCTAAGGGCAATGTGTGGTATGAAAATTATGCAGGGAATCCATAGTTTGGAAATTAGAAAGAGGTACATAATTTCTTGAAGTATTATCTAGAGGGCTGAGGAGGGGTTACTGAGGTAATTCGGATATTTAGAGAGGAGCAAAATGGAATGACTTGGAGAGAGGAAAAATCTGAAGTGGAGCTAAGGAGGGAAAGGAGTCGTCCTAGGAAAGGTTGGAGGGACAAAGGAGGTTTTTTGTGTGGGAGGGACTTAGACTTCCAGTAACAAACGTGCGTGAGCGTGTTAGGTAGGAGTGAGTGGAGGCAAATGGTTTTATGACTTGACGTGCTGTTGGAATGTAAGCAAAGTAACATGAAGGGATTCAGGGGAAACTGGCACTCCCAACTTGAGTCCTGGAGGTGAGAAGTACTCTGAGAGAGGAGTGTTGATATGTTACAGTTTTATAACTGTAGTTTGGGGCGAGGAGTGTTGATATGTTACAGTTTTATAACTGTAGTGTAGGGGCGCCTCTGACAAGACAGTGATGGAGTGAATGATGATAGTTTTTCGGGTCACCGTTCCTTTGTGGGAAGCAGCCGACGTGTTAATAAAAAATATATAAAATTGGTATTACGAACGTTTTTTTATTAGTGTTCGGTGTTTTATCATTTAAAATGACGACCTTATTATATGTCGTTAAGTGATTTATACAGAGTTATTGATTTATTACTTAAGATAACCAATGTACTCTCCTATACGTGAGTACAGAGGTCAAGTTTCAGTGTGAAGTGTTCAGCCGGAGGTGTTCAGCCGGAGGTGTTCAACCAGAGATGTTCAACCAGAGGTGTTCAACCGGAGGTGTTCAGCCGGAGGTGTTCAACCAGAGATGTTCAACCAGAGGTGTTCAACCGGAGGTGTTCAACCGGAGGTGTTCAACCGGAGGTGTTCAACCAGAGATGTTCAACCGGAGGTGTTCAACCGGAGGTGTTCAACCGGAGGTGTTCAACCGGAGGTGTTCAACCGGAGGTGTTCAACCGGAGGTGTTCAACCGGAGGTGTTCAACCGGAGGTGTTCAACCAGAGGTGTTCAACCAGAGGTGTTCAACCGGAGGTGTTTAACCAGAGGTGTTTAACCAGAGGTGTTCAACCAGAGGTGTTCAACCAGAGGTGTTCAACCAGAGGTGTTCAACCAGAGGTGTTCAACCAGAGGTGTTCAACCAGAGGTGTTCAACATGTGTTCGTTCCTCCACCCTCGCAAGTGAAGGTAGTGAGCAACTGTACACAGGTGCAACACCTGCACATATACAAAGGTGTTAAGCCAATCAGCTTTTTTTTCAGTTCTGTACATAGCGTATTAACTGAAGCAGTAGTTGAGGAGGTAGTCAATCCCTCCGTCTTGAAGCCGATGTTCAGCAGTTTAGGTACTGACTGCCGGCTTCTAGGCTGAGGGACAGATTACCTAATCTTCTAGTGTCTCCACCAATAATCGAAATGTTTTTAAATAATACTACTTAGGTTTTGTACATGTCTGATACCTCACTATGTTGAGGAGCTCGTGTTCTGGCACCCTTGCCTGCTTCGGGGTTCTGGCACCCGTGCTTGCTTCGGGGTTCTGGCACCCGTGCTTGCTTCAGAGTTCTGGCACTAGTGCCTGCTTCAGAGTTCTGGCATCCGTGTCCGCTTCGGAGTTCTGGCACCCGTGCCTGCTTCAGAGTTCTGGCACCGTTGCCTGCTTCAGAGTTCTGGCACCAGTGCCTGCTTCAGAGTTCTGGCACTAGTGCCTGCTTCAGAGTTCTGGCATCCGTGTCCGCTTCAGAGTTCTGGCATCCGTGTCCGCTTCGGAGTTCTGGCACCAATGTCTGCTTCGGAGTTCTGGCGCCCGTGCCTGCTTCGGAGTTCTGGCACCAATGTCTGCTTCGGAGTTCTGGCGCCCGTGCCTGCTTCGGAGTTCTGGCACCCGTGCCGGCTTCAGAGTTCTGGCACCCGTGCCGGCTTCAGAGTTCTGGCACCCGTGCCGGCTTCAGAGTTCTGGCACCCGTGCCGGCTTCAGAGTTCTGGCACCCGTGCCGGCTTCGGAGTTCTGGCACTAGTGCCTGCTTCAGAGTTCTGGCAGTAGTACCTGCTTCAGAGTTCTGGCGCTAGTGCCTGCTTCCGTGTTCCATTTTTAGTTATCTGAAAATGGGTTGTGATATGTGAGGAATCACTGCTGGGAAGCGGATTCAGTGGGGCGAGAGGTAAGGGGATCTATATACAGATCCGGATTTAGACGGATTGCGATCCCGAACGTAAACAAATGGACGTGTGTGGTATTGGGCCTAAAAATATTGAGGAAAAAATGTCATTGTCATTTTTTTCTGTCAGGACAGGTTTTTTTCCTTTGCGTCTACTGTTTGTATGTAGAGCTGATAGACTATTCAATATTGGAGGGGTGAGTGGAAATAGAACTGTCAACTCCACCCATCGAGTATCAATTACAAGCGACTAGTCTGAGTGGTTATATTTACAAACCTAAATAATAATATTTTTGCAAATCGTAGTCACATTCCAAATAAAAGAGTGTAGCAGACAGCTCTTCTTGTACATCAGAGTTCTGTTTGTATATATATTAGAGTGGAAACAGTTAAGTGTCTCAGTCTACCAGTCATACTCTCTTTCAATCTCCTTTTCTATCGGTAGCAATTCTATTATACTGTTTCGAGGTATACAGTATAATATGTGACATGTCAGGATATCTTATTAATGAAAATAAGATACCAGATATAATTACCTGGAGACCTGGAGTTTACCTGGAGAGAGTTCCGGGGGTCAACGCCCCCGCGGCCCGGTCTGTGACCAGGCCTCCTGATTTCTAAAATTTGCTTGTAAGAGATAAGTGAACTATAGATATAAATCCTTTTGGAGCCTAGTTCCTAGGTCATTTGTGTACCCATATGCTCTTGCGCTACCCTCCACACGATGGGGTATACAATAAACTAGTAGATTCGGTGGCAAAATCTAAAATCTAAATCACACGCTCCGGCAGACACGGCATGTTTATTCTCCCATAATTCTTAGTTTTTATTGATCCTTTCTTCTTCTTATACACATTCTCAACAGCAAGTGTTTTGGCACTTTCTCTTTTTTTATGAAAATTAGGAAAATTATTCGTAGATGAAGCTCTACATAGAGTGAAACGTTGTCCTACATTTCGCTCTGTGTTGAGCTCTATGCCAGACGTCTTATTTGTTAATTGGTTATTAAATATGATTTTTGTGGGCTTTTCTTGAATTGTCCTAAACCAACCTAACCTAACCCAAGCCTAAGATAACCTAACCTAACCCAAGCCTAAGATAACCTAACCTAACCCAAGCCTAAGATAACCTAACCTAACCCAAGCCTAAGATAACCTAACCTAACCCAAGCCTAAGATAACCTAACCTAACCCAAGTCTAAGATAACCTAACCTAACCCAAGCCTAAGATAACCTAACCTAACCTAACCCAAGCCTAAGATAACCTAACCTAACCTAACCCAAGCCTAAGATAACCTAACCTAACCTAACCCAAGCCTAAGATAACCTAACCTAACCTAATCCAAGCCTAAGATAACCTAACCTAACCCAAGCCTAAGATAACCTAACCTAGCCCAAGCCTAAGATAACCTAACCTAACCTAAACCAAGCCTAAGATAACCTAACCTAACCTAACCCAAGCCTAAGATAACCTAACCTAACCTAACCCAAGCCTAAGATAACCTAACCTAATCCAAGCCTAAGATAACCTAACCCAAGCCTAAGATAACCTAACCCAAGCCTAAGATAACCTAACCTAATCCAAGCCTAAGATAACCTAACCCAAGCCTAAGATAACCTAAGCCTAAGATAACCTAACCTAACCCAAGCCTAAGATAACCTAACCTAACCCAAGCCTAAGATAACCTAACCTAACCCAAGCCTAAGATAACCTAACCTAACCCAAGCTTAAGATAACCTAACCTAACCCAAGCCTAAGATAACCTAACCCAAGCCTAAGATAACCTAACCTAACCCAAGCCTAAGATAACCTAACCTAACCCAAGCCTAAGATAACCTAACCTAACCCAAGCCTAAGATAACCTAACCCAAGCCTAAGATAACCTAACCCAAGCCTAAGATAACCTAACCTAACCCAAGCCTAAGATAACCTAACCTAACCCAAGCCTAAGATAACCTAACCTAACCCAAGCCTAAGATAACCTAACCTAACCCAAGCCTAAGATAACCTAACCTAACCCAAGCCTAAGATAACCTAACCCAAGCCTAAGATAACCTAACCTAACCTAACTCAAGCCTAAGATAACCTAACCTAACCCAAGCCTAAGATAACTTAACCTAACCCAAGCCTAACCTAACCTAACCCAAGCCTAACCTAACCTAACCCAAGCCTAAGATAACCTAACCTAACCCAAGCCTAAGATAACCTAACCTAACCCAAGCCTAAGATAACCTAACCTAACCCAAACCTAAGATAACCTAACCTAACCCAAGCCTAAGATAACCTAACCTAACCCAAGCCTAAGATAACCTAACCTAACCCAAGCCTAAGATAACCTAACCTAACCCAAGCCTAAGATAACCTAACCTAACCCAAGCCTAAGATAACCTAACCTAACCCAAGCCTAAGATAACCTAACCTAACCCAAGCCTAAGATAACCGAACCTAACCCAAGCCTAAGATAACCGAACCTAACCCAAGCCTAAGATAACCTAACCTAACCCAAGCCTAAGATAACCTAACCTAACCCAAGCCTAAGACAACCTAACCTAACCTAACCCAAGCCTAAGACAACCTAACCTAACCTAACCCAAGCCTAAGATAACCTAACCTAACCTAATCCAAGCCTAAGATAACCTAACCTAACCCAAGCCTAAGATAACCTAACCTAGCCCAAGCCTAAGATAACCTAACCTAACCTAAACCAAGCCTAAGATAACCTAACCTAACCTAACCCAAGCCTAAGATAACCTAACCTAACCTAACCCAAGCCTAAGATAACCTAACCTAATCCAAGCCTAAGATAACCTAACCCAAGCCTAAGATAACCTAACCCAAGCCTAAGATAACCTAACCCAAGCCTAAGATAACCTAACCTAATCCAAGCCTAAGATAACCTAACCCAAGCCTAAGATAACCTAAGCCTAAGATAACCTAACCTAACCCAAGCCTAAGATAACCTAACCTAACCCAAGCCTAAGATAACCTAACCTAACCCAAGCCTAAGATAACCTAACCTAACCCAAGCCTAAGATAACCTAACCTAACCCAAGCCTAAGATAACCTAACCTAACCCAAGCCTAAGATAACCTAACCTAACCCAAGCCTAAGATAACCTAACCTAACCCAAGCCTAAGATAACCTAACCCAAGCCTAAGATAACCTAACCCAAGCCTAAGATAACCTAACCTAACCCAAGCCTAAGATAACCTAACCCAAGCCTAAGATAACCTAACCTAACCCTAGCCTAAGATAACCTAACCTAACCCAAGCCTAAGATAACCTAACCTAACCCAAGCCTAAGATAACCTAACCTAACCCAAGCCTAAGATAACCTAACCCAAGCCTAAGATAACCTAACCTAACCTAACTCAAGCCTAAGATAACCTAACCTAACCCAAGCCTAAGATAACTTAACCTAACCCAAGCCTAACCTAACCTAACCCAAGCCTAACCTAACCTAACCCAAGCCTAAGATAACCTAACCTAACCCAAGCCTAAGATAACCTAACCTAACCCAAGCCTAAGATAACCTAACCTAACCCAAACCTAAGATAACCTAACCTAACCCAAGCCTAAGATAACCTAACCTAACCCAAGCCTAAGATAACCTAACCTAACCCAAGCCTAAGATAACCTAACCTAACCCAAGCCTAAGATAACCTAACCTAACCCAAGCCTAAGATAACCTAACCTAACCCAAGCCTAAGATAACCTAACCTAACCCAAGCCTAAGATAACCTAACCTAACCTAACCCAAGCCTAAGATAACCGAACCTAACCCAAGCCTAAGATAACCGAACCTAACCCAAGCCTAAGATAACCTAACCTAACCCAAGCCTAAGATAACCTAACCTAACCCAAGCCTAAGACAACCTAACCTAACCTAACCCAAGTCTAAGATAACCTAACCTAATCTAACCTAACCTAACATAACCCAAACCTAAGATAACCTAACCTAACCCAAGCCTAAGATAACCTAACCTAACCTAACCCAAGCCTAAGATAACCTAACCTAACCTAATCTAACCTAACTTAACATAACCCAAACCTAAGATAACCTAACCTAACCCAAGCCTAAGATAACCTAACCTAACCTAACCCAAGCCTAAGATAACCTAACCTAACCTAATCTAACTTAACCTAACATAACCCAAACCTAAGATAACCTAACATAACATAACCTAACCTAACATAACCCAAGCCTAAGATAAACTAACCTAACCTAACGTAACCCAAGCCTAAGATAAAGTAACCTAACCCAAGCCTAAGATAAAGTAACCTAACCTAAGACAAACTAACCTAACCTAAGATAAAGTAACCTAACCTAAGATAAACTAACCTAACCTAACCTAACGTAAGATAAACTAACCTAACCTAACCTAACGTAAAATAAACTAACCTAACCTAAGATAAATTAACCTAACCTAACCTAACCTAAGATAAACTAACCTAACCTAAGATAAACTAACCTAACCTAACCTAACCTAAGATAAACTAACCTAAGATAAACTAACCTAACCTAACACAAAGAATACCAAGGTACAATACCTTGGCTGCAACTATACCTGCATGCAGAAGTCTGCAACTAAGGACGACGGTTCGGTCCGACTGGGACCATTAACAAGTTACTCTGTGTGACTTGTTAAAGGTCTCCTATTTACGGGTTATTTGTATATCTTATTCAAACATAACTAAAGAAAAAACATTTTGAAGAACAGAAGAATATTTCACCTCTGTTTATTCTACCAGATCTCAAACTAAGTTGGCTCAAGTTTGAACTTTATACTGCCACTGTATATACTGCCACTGTATATACTGCCACTGTATATACTGCCACTGTTTATACTGCCACTGTATATACTGCCACTGTATATACTGCCTTTGTATACACCGATAGGGTGATGGAAAAATTTACGTGTAGCCTTGATGACTCGTGTAGTCGTAAGGTTTTAAATCCCATAATTCGCTGAAATTTTAATAATTCCGCCATAGCTGCCACGAATTGTGGCTTGGGGTTTGAAGCGTTGTCGGTGCGATTGGAGAAATATACAATTGCTCTGACGAGTGTTGATTAAGTGGTGTCGTCTGCCAGCGTAACTTACCAGCTTGATGTCTACCCATGCTGCAGGAGTGACGAGCCTTGAACTTATACAGAGGTCTGCATCCTGTCCTTTTAACAGCTCCACGTAACTGTCACATTCTTAAGCCGTGTCGCAGTAATGCTCCCTTACTTACGTACGTAACATACTATATCCCGCAGCTCACATACTGAGGTCCGGGGATCGATTCCCCAGCACAGCTGGAGAACATTAGGACGTGTTTCCATAAGACACCCGCTGTCCATGTTCACCTATCAGTAAAAAGGGTGCCTGGGTGTTAGTCGACTGGTGTAGGTCGCATCCTGGGACAAAATTGACCCAATTTGCGGGAAATGCTCAGCATAAGAAGCGGCTTGTTGTCATTGTTGTCAGCTAGGACTGTATACCTTCTACATGTACTTGTAGAAATGAAGATAGTATTATTATTATTGACAGTACAGTTTATAGGCTTTAAACCCCATTAACTCGACCAACTCTGTACCTTTGTCACCATCTATATTCAAAATAATAAAGCATTTTCGGTCTCGGAGAAATGTATATGCTCATTTGACTTTCTCAAATTATCTTTAGAAATATTTCCAATTCTCAAAAATGCAGTATGATACCTAATCGTTTTTATATTGGGAAGTCTTGTGCATTCTTTAAAAAAAAAAAAAATTCTTCCCCATTAAATCCGTCTTTCTGGAACCATTTTTACATTGTGGAATATTTTATATGGTAACTTTTTTTCTATTTTCACTTCATCATTCCACTAGTTATTCCCTTTACCTCATAAACCTGCCCTTTTTTACCCATAAACCTTTGCTGCACATTTATTTTTACCATCAAGATCACATCCTGTATCTTCATGATTCATTTTATCCAGTCATTAAACAGTTCCTCATTCGTTATACTAACAATCCATTTACTCATTTAACTCCCTTTCACTTCTTTCTAACCTACTGACACCTTTCTGTGTCTCCCGTCTTCTCCTCTCCCCTCAACCCCGGCCCTCCGAATATGTCTTGAGAATAAAATTCAATAATTACTGCGAGATAATTATAATACACAAATCTTAAAGTTTGAATTCCCCGTGAAATGGAAAGTCACACCCACTGGATAAAGAGTATTCGGACGCGCAGGTTGGCTAAGTCGGCCCCTGCCTCATTTGCATGTATCTTTAGAGTACTTGTAAGTCTGTTGTGTTTATCGTCGTGGTGGTGGATTAGTGGGGGTGAGGGGTTGTGAGTAACGGTGTTAATGCGGAGGTAAGTTGGGTCACACTCACAAGGGTCTCACTCACAAAGGTCTTACTCACAAGGATCTCACTCACAAGGGTCTCACTCACAAGGGCCTTACAAGGGTCTTACAAGGGTCACACTCAAGGGTCACACTCACAAGGGTCTCACTCATAAGAGCCACAAAAGGGTCTCACTCACAAATGTCACACTCACAAGGGTCACACTTTCAAGTAGTAACTTTCGAGCATTGGTTCTACTGAGATTGATGTTTTGGTGTTTACTGAAACATCAACCCCAGCAGAACATCACTTGGGTTGATGTTTACCGTCCTTTCTAATCTTCTTAGTGTTTAACCCCTTAACGCTAATTTTCCCTGGCCCAGCAACTCTACTTTCTCTGGTATTATTTCTTCCCTTCTTAAATCTCTTCCTTTCTTACTGTTTACTGGTTCCATTCCATCCCTCCCGTCTCCTTGTACATTCCATCGCAGTTCCTTTCAGTCCTTCTTTCTCGACCTCCTCCTCCTATATTTTTTTTTACGATCTGTGCCTTATCATCCTCCATTCCTTACCCATCTACGTCTATTCTCCCTGTACCTTCCCTTCTCTGGGTCACACTTCCCGCCTTTGTGAGGTCACACTTCCCATCTTTGTGAGGTCACACTCGCAACCTGCTGTTACAGTCCTCCTTCAGCCTCTGCTTTCACATCTTCAAGGTTAAAACTTTCATGTTCTTCACATAATTTGAAATGACAAATGGACGACGTTTCTGCTCACCAAGAAACGTTATTAGTTGCTGTTAGTGGCCCTGATAATCCCAGTAAAGAAAGAAAGAGCCATTATTACTCGCCACTTGGTAATGGTCCAGGATTAATCGAAACATCGTTCAGCCCTCACTGTCTATTTGTGGGTTAACTGTGAGCGGTTCCAACTATGCTTCTGTGACTTTTCCATTCTTGTTTTGCCCCTCGACTTTTGCCCTATGGAACTGTCAGTCATATAGTGTTAGACAGTACGCTTCCAGTTAGGTATCTTTATTGATAAAAAGATTCGCCTACACAGTAGGCGTCTTCAGTCATATACAGAGGATGTGTCACCAATACTGCTTCTGTCTCCTCTATCTTTGACTAAAGAAGACTACTGTAAGGGCGAAATGTTGTATATGTGTCTTACTCATCAACTTGTCGGTATTTTATACCACTTTCAATATAACACACTTCCTGTCACATTGCAAGTTGCCATCACTTCCCAGTCACTAACCAGTTACCGTCACTGCAAGAGCAGTCAGTCTTCCTGTTAGCCTCTGATTGCTCCCCCAGTTTTCGCCTCTCAAACACCAGTTTGTTTCTCTTCTACCACAAGTTAAGAGCTGAATATATTTTCCTCTCCCCAGCCATATTTTCTCGCTCTCCCTGACGTTTTCCCCTGCACCCCGGACAAATGTCACCTGGTGGTGAGGGGGGGGGGATTGGGGGAGGGGCGAAATTTTACCCAGGTCATCAGGTCTGGGGGGAAAAGTTTAGATTGAGCTACTCTTTTCAGGGGAAGTTTTTTTTTATATGGAACTTTTGAACTCTGTGAGAGTGTTAAAGGTCATCACCACCACCTTCCTCGTCCCCTTCTTTGTTTTTTTACACTCCCCCACCTCTCTCTCTCCCCCTCTCTCCCTCTCTCCCTCTCTCTCTCTCTCTCTCTCTCTCTCTCTCTCTCTCTCTCTCTCTCTCTCTCTCTCTCTCTCTCTCTCTCTCTCTCTCTCTCTCTCTCAACACTCCCTCCTATTTCTCGATTTCCTTTTTCTCCTTTTCCTCCCGTCCCTTTACTTCCCCTCTTCATCTCTCTTCTCCCCCTTTTCGCTTTTCCACTATCCGCCGTCTACCGCAATTCCAACTTAGTGATGGGGAGAGCTTTAAGGGGAAGATTATTGCATAGTTGGGAAAAGAAAGTGTTAGAAAGGGGTAAGAGAAGCCACAGTACCACAGATATAAAATTCTCACTTTCTAACTCGTACCTCCTACATAAAAACCTCATTACATACCCATTACGAGAAATACAGTTAGCAGAGTATCATCACTGTAGCTGTACTGCTGGGGGTATATTGTTACAGTCACTAGAATATTTATACCTGATGTATATATTTTTTCATAGAAAGTCAGTCTATTTCAGTCTATATCACGTGTAGAAAAATATAAATGTTGTTAATTTTTAATTAGCTCTGTTTCTCTTTTTTGTCTAACAAATTGATGCGCAAATTGTTTATTGATCGGGAAAGATTAATGACAGCGTCGAGAGAAATTATTTCTGGGGTAATTTGAAGCTTGTGTATTGTTGTTTGAAATTATTTTGGTATGTGGAATACAGGTGAGTATTGTACAGTATTGTACGCTCTCTGTCCTTCCTAGTTTCTAAATATAAGTTGGTAAATAAGTTAGTGTGAAAGAGGTGTTACGGGCTTTTGTGTTACTTTGTGTTGCAGGTTATAATTCCCGACCTGCCCGACACACTCGGCAACCCCTCACTCCAGCAGAACGTAAATACTCGCTGCTTCACCTGGCTGAACCTCAGCTGTAGTTCAAAGTCCACGAATTCTCATTTTATTGTCCATTTAAGAGCTGGATAAGGTTCATGTTCAAGCTGACTCTGTCTTAACAAGCTTCTATAATGTTATTTTCGTAAACTTTGATATTCGTTCTCTACTAGTGCAAGGTCATCTCTACACGCAATCATGAGTAACACCAACCTCGCTGAGGCTAGTACGAGGAATACTCAGTGACAGGTCATAATGTGACACTCAGTGTGACCAGCTGGCACTCACAAGGACACTTATGAAGGTGTGGTTTATGCTGGTGGAGTGTAAGCAAGGTAACATTTATGAAGGGATTGAGGGAAACCGGCAGGCCGGACTTGAGTCCTGGAGATGGGAAGTACAGTGTCTGCACTCTGAAGGAGGGGTGTTAATGTTGCAGTTTTATAACTATAGTGTAAAGCACCCCTCTGGCAAGACAGTGATGGAGTGAATGATGATGAAAGTGTTTCTTTTATCGGGCCACCCTGCCTTGGTGGGAGACGGCCGATGTGTTAATAATACTATATATTATATCGCCCTACTTAGGAGTCTGCTAGCGTGTCGTAGGAGTGTATTAGCCCACACAAGTGCTATGTATCGTACCCTGCGGCTACTTGCTGTACCAAATGGAACGTCAGCTTATTTGGTTAATCTTGAGTTATTTACTTCCATCGAGTGAGCGAGGATCATTAATGCCGCCTTCCTCATGTAATCCACTAGTTGATAATCTTTTAATTCATAAATATATATTAAAGTCACCTCCGTATATATTCACGCATATATATATATATATATATATATATATATATATATATATATATATATATATATATATATATATATATATATATATATATATAATGTATGTAGTATGTATAAAAAGAAATACAATTCTTAGAATATATACGATATAGTAAGGTTATCTGGCTAATGGGGTTTGAAGCCTATCGGCTACATTAGGATCATTAACACTGCACTAGATAATTCTTTACTATGTTGAAAATTATACAAAATACCGACAAGCTGATGAGTAAGAAATGTGCAACAGTTGGATATCTTTATTATTGAAACGTTTCGCCTACACAGAAGGCTGCTTCAGTCAAATACAGAGGCAGCAGCACAACTACTGCTTCTGTCTCTGTATTTAACTGAGGAATCCTACAGTGTAGGCGGAACCTTTCACCAGTAAATATACCCAACTGTTACACATGTGTCTTTAATAGTTTTAAACAGGGATTAAACTTCCAGCTTGTATACGATGAGAAAAATACATGTGTGTGTGTTTATATACTGTGTAGTAGATTAGTGATTACTGTGATACGAGAATATACCAAACCACGGAACGGGTGGGGGATGTGGGATGTGTTGTTGATGGAGAGTAAGGATGTGTTCAGTGACGGTGTTCGCTTGCTTGTCAACATCTCCTTGGAGAAGAGCATTCCAGTCGGAGGTGGCGAGCTGAGAGCAAAGTGCCAACCAGTTTCCTCTCTCCCACAACCAGGCTGTGTGTGTAGATTCTTCACCTCGTTCTGTTGGAATCTGACAGCCTTGTGGTCAGATGATCAGACATAGCCAAGGGGATGGCAATTGACTATGTCTTCAGATAGATCACTCACTACTGGGTCTAGGGAGAAGCTAGAGATTTGAGTAGGGAAATCAGAATTTCTAATCACAAACACTGTAAGGTCATCAGAATCCCTCTGTACAAGATGTTGGTGGAAGTCAATAAAAATTATAATATGTTGACATGCTGAAGCAGACGGGAGTCCACATTTTCCATCAAGAAGTTGATGAGGTCTAGTTGCTGCCACTGAAGTCTGTATATTGCACATGCTAGTACAGAGGTGCTAGTGTTTATGTATATTGCACATGCTAGTACAGAGGTGCTAGTGTTTATGTATAGCTTGAAGAACATCATTTCCATATTATTAGGGATGAGAACGTCAATGAGTCTCTCTCTCTCTCTCCCCTCAAGGGTGAGGGGCTCTTGATCTAGGGAATTGGATCTGTGCTCCAGTTACCCAAATTAAGCCTGAATACCTTCCACATCCCCCCCACAGACGCTGTATAATCCTATGGGTTTAGCGCTTCCCCCTTGATAGTAATAATATCTCTCTCTCTCTCTCTCTCTCTCTCTCTCTCTCTCTCTCTCTCTCTCTCTCTCTCTCTCTCTCTCTCTCTTTCTCCTAGCCTTTAAATGTAAGTTGGTAAATAAGTTAGTATGCAAGTGATGTTGACTCGCTTTTGTGTTGCAGGTTATAATACCTGACCTGCCCGACACCCACACAACAACACCTCACTCCAGCAGAACGTAAATACTCGCTGCTTCACCTGGCTGAACCTCAGTTTTAGTTTCATGTTGCCCACGAGATCGTGTTTCATTGTTCAATAAGAGCTTATGGCCAAGTTCATTTCCACTGAGTGAGGATTTTCCTGTGTCAAAGTTGACTTCTTTTTTTTATAAGTTTTTCTGTTATTGTCGTAATATTTGATGTACGTTCTCTGGTAGTACAAATTGACAGTTATTTAACTTCAAGATCAACTGTATATGTAATCAGGTGTAGTACCTACCTCGTTTTTTTTATATCAATGCAAGGTCACTTAGTTATTGACAGGTGGTAATGTAACACTGTGTGACCAACTGGCACTCACAAGGTACGGTATATGCTCTCTGAGTGGTTTGTTATTGATGTCATGTATGGTTTATGCTCGCTGAGTGGCTTGTATTATTTTTTTTAGTCATGACACGTATGTGCTTATTGAGTGGCTTGTTTTACTTGTGACGCATAAGTGGTTTATGCTCACTTTTTTTTTATTGTTGTCACGCTTGATTAATATATTTTCATTGAGTGGTTTATTATTTTTGTTGAGAATTACTGGTTTATGTTTTCTTAGTGGGTTGTTACTGCCACTGCCTGTAGGTATTTCGTTTATGCTCACTGCGTGGCTTATTATTGTTACTCGTGTTTGTGATTGACACTTTTGGTTCATGCTTACTGAGTGGCTTTGTTTACTAATGCATATTGGTTATGCTCCGTATATTCCTACACAAATCCTAGAGGGATAAGTACCGAACTTGCACACGAAAATCACTCACAACGAAAGCAAAAGACTCGGCAGACGATGCAACATCCCCCCAATGAAAAGCAGGGGTGTCACTAGCACGTTAAGAGACCATACAATAAGTGTCAGGGGCCCGAGACTGTTCAACTGCCTCCCAGCATACATAAGGGGGATTACCAATAGACCCCTGGCAGTCTTCAAGCAGGCACTGGACAAACACCTAAAGTCGGTACCTGACCAGCCGGGCTGTGGCTCGTACGTTGGATTGCGTGCAGCCAGCAGTAACAGCCTGGTTGATCAGGCTCTGATCAACCAGGAGGCCTGGTCACAGACCGGGCCGCAGGGGCGTTGACCCCCGGAACTCTCTCCAGGTAAACTCCAGGTAAACACAGGATATACCTATCACAAGGCATATCTCTGCCATTACTGCCTGAGAATGTTACCTGCTGAGGGAAGGATAAAAGATCAAGAGAGTTCAGGTAAGACCCATTGTGGGGTGAGCAGGGAAGACGGGACAGGTGACGAATAGCGTTGTAGTGTCCTCAGTCGTAGAGAAAGTGCCAGGGATAAACCCAGCAACTAACCCCTCGTGGGGCGGACTGGAAAAGAGAAGAAGCAGACTGTGCTAGCATCAGGCTTGTGTTAGTTGGAGGTCTTGAGTAGTTGGGCAGTAGGCTTGGTCGCAGGAGAGGGCAGCAGGTTTGAACACAGGAGAAGGCAGCTCATGTGAAGGATGTTGTTTGAACGTGCTTGTTATTTAGGGTTGGTTTGTTGAAGATCAGTTTACAAATTTCTTGAAGTTGCTTCCGGAGAGGTGGTACAGTTGTATCCTGTCTCCAGATATGTAACTGTGTGGTTTAATGAACTCCAATACTTGCGTCAGTGTGATGTGGTGGTTCATAGGCAAAATTAACAAATCCAGCACAGAGCTCTTTATATAATTCAATGCCAGTTATAGTATAGTCGTTGGATAAAGATGTGTAAGTTAGGATGTCCCATGCTGGTGTACTGGTATGGGTGTCTTCACCATCCTTTTCGTCTTCCCCGGAACAGGATTCTGTGTGGTTAGTCTACATGGGTACTGGCAAGGGACTGTGGGTCGTCAGGAGCAGTGGTGAGGTGTGTTGGTGATTGTCAACTGGCTAAGAGAGATGGGAGGCGATGATTGATTCAGTAGAATCTTCGTTGTCAACGATGGAAGCAGTTGGAGATGTTTCAGGAACAGTTGCTTGAGTAAACGAGAGACAGTGAAGTGCAGTGAAGTTCACATTTTTGGGAATAATCTTAAGAATGTCGGCCGAAGGTGTGGAATCAGGGGAAATTGAAGGTAGGAATGTTGTTCAGGCGAAGGAGTTCGTTGATAGTGGTGTTGAAAGTACCAGGAACTGCTGCATTACAAAGTGAGCACAGACCATGCAGTGCAGAGAGTTGGTTGTCGAAGGTGTCCGTAGGGTGGCGTGTAGAATATTGGTGGCGTCAGCTTGTAGTTTAATTTTGGCGGCGTATATTGGAGAATTTGAGGCGTTCTTCAGATCTTTAATTTTCTTGGATATGATTTTTTTTCTGACTGGACATTTAGCTGCTAGAGTATGATGACTATCATTGCAGTTGGACATGTTGGAGCAGTAGTGGTAGTGCGGGATCGAAAGTCATATCCATCATTACCACAGTACTACTTATCCTTGGTTGTGCAGTCCTTGGTAGTATGGTTGTCTGTATAGCAGGTTCAGTAAGAAGATGTGTGCTTAAAGCGTTCAGGTTCGATATGGTTTGAGTGTATATAACAGAGGAGGCGTTGGCTATGTTGGTAACGACGTCCACTGAGGCCTAGGCATTCTGATCCTCGGTAGAGATGACTTGACTTCTTTGTTAGAGAGGCTGTGGCGATTATGTCCAGTAGTTTCACAAAAACAGAACGTTTCACCCTCAAGTATGGAGAGTTAAAGATGACATAGCCACGATCGTTGAGAATCTTGATAGCGGTAGTAATGAGGAGTTTTTCAGCCTCATCTCTGGTGCGGGCGACCAGGAAGGTATATTTGAGGGAGACAATGTTGGAGAATTTGACTTGCAGGCTGCTTTTAAAGGCAGCACCAAGAGTAAGTTTGGAGGCGTCATTTTCCAAAGAACTTGAAGGTTTTATCTTAACTCGACGTGACATCTTGGAAGTGTAGAAGCGAAGCTGTAGACTAAATTCCTCTCCCACAACGGGAATCGAAGGGAGACTTCTTCAGTGGGATCATCTGTGTCCTTCCAGTGACGAGATCATCAGTGCATTGATGGGGGAAGGTTAACCTTCCCCTCCTCAACACCTCCCCTCCTCCCCACCGCCACTCCTCCTCATGTAACACAGGTGTGCATTAGGTGTATTACATGGGTAACATCAGACACCGGCTGCAGCTGTTTCTTTACCTGTGTTCACGGCAGATAACTCGTAATTATTCGTTCGTTTTCACACGCCTTCTGTTAACGTCATGCTAGGCTAGCTTAGTTACCAGTTGTCAAAGACACTTATCGATAGACACAAGTTATTTTGTGTGTGTGTGTACTCGCCTTTTTGTGCACTCACCTATTTGGTTCTCAAGGTGGAATCATAGCTCCTGGCCCCGCCTCGTCGCTATTTGCTACTAGGTCCATACACTCCTTCTCCAAGAGCCTTATCGTACCTCATCTTAAGGCTATGTATGGATCCTGTCCTGTGTATGTGTACTCACCTAATTGTACTCTCCTAATTGTGGTTGCAGGGGTCGATACTCACGGGCCGAGTGCTACTAGGTCCTCTCTCTCCCTGCTCCATGAGCTTTATCATACCTCATCTTAAAGCTATGTATGGTTACTGCCTCCACTACCTCACTTGCTAAGCTATTCCACTTCCTGACAACTCTATGACTGAAGAAATACTTCCTAACATCCCTTTGACTCATCTGGGTCTTCAACTTCCAATTGTGACCCCTTGTTTCTGTGTCCCCTCCCTGGAACATCCTGTCTCTGTCCAGACCATACCACGGGCGGGGATAGAACCCGCGATCAGAGAGTCTCAAAACTCCAGACCGTCGCGTTAGCCACTGGAGCAACTAGCATTTTGGTCACACTGGTGCCTATGCTAACCTTCCTATGGTGTAGAAATATACCTAGTTGGAAGAATCTTATTGTGGCTAGCTGGTCCAGTGGCTAACGCAACGGTCTGGAGTTTTGAGACTCATCGCGGGTTCTATCCCCGCCAGTGGTATGGTTTGTTTGCAATCGTGTCATTACGATTTGGTGAGTCATGTCTCTGTCCACCTTGTCTATTCCGCGCAGTATTTTGTATGTCGTTATCATGTCTCCCCTAACCCTCCTGTCCTCCAGTGTCGTCAGGCCGATTTCCCCTAACCTTTCTTCGTAGGACATTCCCCTTAGCTCTGGAACTAACCTTGTCGCAAACCTTTGCACTTTCTCTAATTTCTTGACGTGCTTGATTAAGTGTGGGTTCCAAACTGGTGCTGCGTACTCCAGTATGGTCCTGACGTACACGGTGTGTGTGTGAACGTGACCTTAAGGAATGTGGTTTGATGCTTGTTAACTGCTGCTGTTGCAAGAAATTGAAACTTGTCTCCCCATCCTCGGATCAAACTCAAATCTCCTTCCTTGCTCTGGCCCTTTCAAATCGCATGGTGCTAAATGACCCTTACAGCTTTAACGCTTCCAAATGAATTCAATAATTGCAGAAATCCGATAAAAATAATTATAGATCTATTGTAATCTGAAAGAACCTATAATAATAATAATAATAATAATAATAATAATAATAATAATAATACAATTAATAATAATGTGCCTCTTACGTTTGGCAGGGCAGGTCACAGGGTGACTGATGACAGCGTTGGTAACCCTACGTTCTCTGGTTCAGTTGGTAGTTAGGATGGGTTAATTATCTCAATTAATGGATGATTTAGGTTAGGTTATTATTGACTTTAATTACTGTCAGGGCTTCTGACCTCATATTATGGAAGTAAAGTTATATATATATATATATATATATATATATATATATATATATATATATATATATATATATATATATATATATATTGTGTGTGCGCTCGCCTATTTATATGCATGCATATATATATATATATATATATATATATATATATATATATATATATATATATATATATATATATATATATATATATATATATATATATATACCGAATAGGTAAAACTGGTCAATTAGCAAGAACTCATTTAATATTCAATCCTTATCCTTTCTAAAATTTTCTCTTGTACATTTAAAAATATATTTTTTTCATTTATGCTGTTATGAAAATTAATGATTTTGTACCAAAAAAACCTTAGAAAACTTACCTAACATTACAACAAGCGCAATTTAATTTAGCCTAATCCAACTAAATATATTTTATATAAGTTTACAATAATTTAATAATAAATACAATGAAATATATTTTTTTCGTTAGAGTCAGAATAATTTTTTTGAAATTGCATACACAAATTTTCGCTTGCCCTGTTCGGCAAGAATTGCTTTGCTATTTAAACTAAAATCGCAAGTTTTACTTATTCGGCACGACATTATATATATCTTATATATATATATATATATATATATATATATATATATATATATATATATATATATATATATATATATATATATATATATATATTATTGTAACCACGAAACGAGTAGTATTGATCAATAACAACGCTGCACTAGCCAAGGAGTCGAACCCATGCTGTTCTGCCCCCCCCCCTCATGGTGAGCGAAAACACATGACGCTATAGACCACTAGACCACACAATCCTTAACACTGGCGCATCCAGCCAAACTAGATGTTGTACCCGCCGTCGAAGGACATACGGTGGTGTGAACGCCTCTGAGCTAATTTCATTCTACTCCCTGGATGCACCATTGTTAAGGATTGTGTGGTCTAGTGGTCTATAGCGTCATGTGTTTTCGCTCACCATGAGGGGGTGCCAAAGCAGCATGGGTTCGACTCCTTGGCTAGTGCAGCGTTGTTATTGATCAATACCACTCGTTTCGTGGTTACAATAATATATATATATATATATATATATATATATATATATATATATATATATATATATAAAGAAGAAAATTGCCAAAGTGGGAAGTCTGAATGTGCGTAGATGTTGTGCAAATGATAAGAAAGAGATGATTGTGGATGTTATGAATGAGAAGAAGCTGGATGTCCTGGCTTTAAGTGAAACAAAGCTGAAGGGGGTGGGAGAGTTTCAGTGGAGAGGAATAAATGGGATTAGGTCAGGGGTTTCAAATAGAATTAGAGCTAAAGAAGGAGTAGCAATAATGTTGAAGGATAAGTTATGGCAGGAAAAGAGGGACTACAAATGTATTAATTCAAGGATTATGTGAAGTAAAATAAAGGTTGGATGTGAAAAGTGGGTTATAGTAAGTGTATATGCACCTGGAGAAGAGAGAAGTGTAGAGGAGAGAGAGAGATTTTGGGAAATGTTGAGTGAATGTGTGAGGAGTTTTGAACCAAGTGTGAGAGTAATGGTGGTTGGGAATTTCAATGCTAAAGTGGGCAAAAATGTTGTGGAGGGAGTAGTAGGTAAATTTGGGGTGCCAGGGGTAAATGAAAATGGGGAGCCTTTAATTGAGCTATGTGTAGAAAGAGATTTCGTAATAAGTAATGCATATTTTATGAAGAAGAGGATAAATAAATATACAAGGAATGATATAGCTTGCAATGAAAATAGTTAGATTATGTATTGGTGGATAAAAGGTTGATGGGTAGGCTCCAGGATGTACACGTTTATAGAGGGGCAACTGATATATCGGATCATTATTTAGTTGTAGCTACAGTTAGAGTAAGAGGTAGATGGGAAAAGAGGAAAATGGCAACAACAAGCAAGAGAGAGGTGAAAGTGTATAAACTAAGGGAGGAGAAAGTTCGGGTGAGATATAAGCGACTATTGGCAGAAAGGTGGGCTGTTGCAAGTATGAGTAGTGGGGGGTTGAAGAGGGTTGGAATAGTTTTAAAAATGCAGTATTAGAATGTGGGGCAGAAATTTGTGGTTATAGAAGGGTGGGGGCAGGAGGAAAGAGGAGTGATTGGTGGAATGATGAAGTAAAGGGTGTGATAAAAGAGAAAAAGTTAGCTTATAAGAGGTTTTTACAAAGCAGAAGTGTTATAAGAAGAGCAGAGTATATGGAGAGTAAAAGAAAGGTGAAGAGAGTGGTGAGAGAGTGCAAAAGGAGAGCAGATGATAGAGTGGGAGAGGCACTGTCAAGAAATTTTAATGAAAATAAGAAAAAATTTTGGAGTGAGTTAAACAAGTTAAGAAAGCCTAGAGAACGAATGGATTTGTCAGTTAAAAACAGAGTAGGGGAGTTAGTAGATGGGGAGATGGAGGTTTTGGGTAGATGACGAGAATATTTTGAGGAACTTTTAAATGTCGACGAAGAAAGGGAAGCGGTAATTTCATGCACTGGTCAGGGAGGTATACCATCTTTTAGGAGTGAAGAAGAACAGGATGTGAGTGTGGGGGAGGTGCGTGAGGCATTACGTAGAATGAAAGGAGGTAAAGCAGCTGGAACTGACGGGGTCATGACAGAAATGTTAAAAGCAAGGGGGGATATAGTGTTGAAGTGGTTGGTATTTTTGTTTAATAAATGTATGAAAGAGGGGAAGGTACCTAAGGATTGGCAGAGAGCATGTGTAGTCCCTTTATATAAAAGGAAGGGGGACAAAAGAGATTGTAAAAATTATATAGGAATAAATTTACTGAGTATACCAGGAAAAGTGTACGGTAGGGTTATAATTGAAATAATTAGAGGTAAGACAGAATGTAGGATTGCGGATGAGCAAGGAGGTTTCAGAGTGGGTAGGGGATGTGTAGATCAAGTGTTTACATTGAAGCATATATGTGAACAGTATTTAGATGAAGGTAGAGAAGTTTTTATTGCATTTATGGATTTAGAAAAGGCATATGATAGAGTGGATAGGGGACCAATGTGGCAGATGTTTCAAGTATATGGAATAGGTGGTAAGTTACTAAATGCTGTAAATTACACGTGTGTTAGCTGAAAAATAAATCCTTCCCCTCTTCTGTAGCTACATTCATCAGACAACTTTTGGCTCTCTTATTGAACTGGTTCATGCTATGACTGGCTTTGACATGTGCAGGTAGTCTGTTCCGTTCCTTTATTGCTGTACAATAAAAGGTGTTTGAAGCCTGGCCACTAACTGTGGGTACTACAAAGTTGTGCTCTCTCCCCCTAGTACTACGATTGCTTTGGTACCTGAGTGTCTTGCCCGGCTAGTACCTGACCAGCTGGGCTGTGGCTCGTACGTTGGATTGCGTGCAGCTAGCAGTAACAGCCTGGTGGATCAGGCTCTGATCCACCAGGAGGCCTGGTCACAGACCGGGCCGTGGGGGCGTTGACCCACGGAACTCTCTCCAGGTAAACTCCAGGTAGGGTGTTCGGGAGAGGGGTGGGATTAAATTATGGGGAATCAAATACGAAATGGGAATTGACACAGTTGCTTTTTGCTGATGATACTGTGCTTATGGGAGATTCTAAAGAAAAATTGCAAAGGTTAGTGGATGAGTTTGAGAATGTGTGTAAAGGTAGAAAGTTGAAAGTGAACATAGAAAAGAGTATGGTGATGAGGGTATCAAATGATTTAAAGAAAAATTGGATATCAAATTGGGGAGGAGGAGTATGGAAGAAGTGAATATTTTCAGATACTTGGGAGTTGACGTATTGGCGGATGAATTTATGAAGGATGAGGTTAATCATAGAATTGATGAGGGAAAAAGGTGAGTGGTGCGTTGAGGTATATGTGGAGTCAAAAAACTTTTTCTATGGTGGCAAAGAAGGGAATGTATGAAAGTATAGTAGTACCAACACTCTTATATGGGTGTGAAGCTTGGGTGGTAAATGCTGCAGCGAGGAGACGGTTGGAGGTAGTGGAGATGTCCTGTTTAAGGGCAATGTGTGGTGTAAATATTATGCAGAAAATTCGGAGTGTGGAAATTAGGAGAAGGTGTTGAGTTAATAAAAGTATTAGTCAGAGGGCTGAAGAGGGGTTGTTGAGGTGGTTTGGTCATTTAGAGAGAATGGATCAAAGCAGAATGACATGGTGAGCGTATAAATCTGTAGGGGAAGGAAGGGGGGGGTAGGGGTCGTCCTCGAAAAGGTTGGAGGGAGGGGGTAAAGGAGGTTTTGTGGGCGAGGGGCTTGGACTTCCAGCAAGCGTGCATGAGCGTGTTAGATAGGAGTGAATGGAGACGAATGATACTTGGGACCTGACGATCTGTTGGAGTGTGAGCAGGGTAATATTTAGTGAAGGGATTCAGGGAAACTGGTTATTTTTATATAGCCGGACTTGAGTCCTGGAAATGGGAAGTACAATGCCTGCACTTTAAAGGAGGGGTTTGGGGATATTATACATATATGCTTCTAAACTGTTGTGTTCTGAGCACCTCTGCAAAAACAGTGATTATGTGTGAGTGAGGTGACAGTGTTGAATGATGAAAGTATTTTCTTTTTGGGGATTTTCTTTCTTTTTTGGGTCACCCTGCCTTGGTGGGAGACGGCCGACTTGTTAAAATATATATATACACACAAAACAACCACTTTGAAAGAATAATGAAATTCCAAGCGCTTTCGTGACTACTCACATTGTCAATGAACTATCATAGTTCCTTGTTAATGTGAGTAGTCACGAAAGCGCTAGGAATTTCACTGTTCTTTCACAGCGGTTGTTTTGCATGTTCTGATATCACCTGTTTTTGTGATCTTATTGCATATATATATATATATATATATATATATATATATATATATATATATATATATATATATATATATATATATATATATATATATATATATATATATTTTATTTATTTGCAAAGCAACCACAGGGGGGAGTTAAATGATAGGTTACACTGTTGCAAAAATGAGTAGGAAGTCCAGGCAGATTAGTTCAGGGAATCAGTCCCCTGAAGCTAAAACTCTTCATTAATAACTAGCATGTCATGTCAGTGATCTTAAAGGGACTGAAATGTCTTCTAAGAGGGACTGAAGGTCGTTTAGGAGGGACTGAAGGTCGTTTAGGAGGGACTGAAAGGTCGTTTAGGAGGGACTGAAGGTCGTTTAGGAGGGACTGTAAGGTCGTTTAGGAGGGACTGTAAGGTCGTTTAGGGGGATTATAAGGTCGTCTAGGAGGGGTTGAAAGGTCGTCATAGGGACTGAAAGGTCGTCTATGAGGGGCTGAAAGTTTGTTAGACTGATAGGTTGTCTAGAAGGGACTGAAAGGTCATCTGGGAGGGACTGAAAGGTTGTCTAGGAGGGGCTGAAAGGTCGTCTAGAAGTGGCTGAATGGTCGTCATAGGGACTAAAAGGTCATCTAGGAGAGACTGAAAGGTCGTCTAGGAGGGGCTGAAAATTTGTCTAGGAGGGGCTGAAAGGTCGTCTAAAGGGGGCTGAAAAGTCGTCTGGGAGGGACTGAGAGGTCGTCTGGGAGGGCCTGAAAGGTCGTCTAGGAGGGGCTGAAAGGTCGTCTGGGAGGGACTGAATGGTTGTCTAGGAGGGGCTGAAAGGTCGTCTAGGAGGGGCTGAAAGGTCGTCTAAAGGGGGCTGAAAAGTCGTCTGGGAGGGACTGAGAGGTCGTCTGGGAGGGCCTGAAAGGTCGTCTAGGAGGGGCTGAAAGGTCGTCTAAAGGGGGCTGAAAAGTCGTCTGGGAGGGACTGAGAGGTCGTCTGGGAGGGCCTGAAAGGTCATCTGGGAGGGACTGAATGGTTGTCTAGGAGGGGCTGAAAGGTCGTCTAAAGGGGGCTGAAAAGTCGTCTGGGAGGGACTGAGAGGTCGTCTGGGAGGGCCTGAAAGGTCATCTGGGAGGGACTGAATGGTTGTCTAGGAGGGGCTGAAAGGTCGTCTAAAGGGGGCTGAAAAGTCGTCTGGGAGGGACTGAGAGGTCGTCTAGGAAGGCTGAAAAGGTCGTCTAGGAGGGGCTGAAAGTCGTCTAAGAAAAACCGAAACATACAAAGTCGTATGTGTTGTCAAGAGCTTATTGGTTTCCTGTTTTAAAGAAAAACAAAAAAGTATTTATTTTCCGTCTTGCAAATTGTTGCGCAAATTGTTTATTGATCGGCCGAGGTTAATGACCTCGTCAAGGGGCGACTATTTCTGGCCTACTAATTTGAAGCTTGTGCAGTGTTGCTTGTGATTAGGCTGGTACCAGGTGAAACACAGATGAGTATTGTACAAGTGTTGCAGTGTAGGCAACACTACAACACTTGTATATACATACATACATATATATATATATATATATATATATATATATATATATATATATATATATATATATATATATATATATATATATATATATCAAAATTACTATTCCAGAAATTAATTATTTATGCATGTATTTTCTCTGTAATTAGCTCAGTGTACCACGTCGCTTCCGATAATTATAATCCTTAGAGCAAAAACAAATTATTGTTGAGAATAATTGCTCAAAGTTATTAGAAAACTGCCGAGAGAATCATCGAGGATAATTTTAGATTGTAAGAAAGGAGGTTGTTGCCGGTAATAATTCACAGGGATAATTGGTGGTTAATGTTGAAGAAGAGGCTGCCATCACGCTACTCTGCCCAGTGGGAGATTCTGCCCAGTGGGAGATTCTGCCCAGTGGGTGAATTTGCCCAGTGGATGATTCTGCGCAGTGGGAGATTCTGCCCAGTGGGAGATTCTGCCCGGTGGGAGATTCTGCCCAGTGGAAGATTCTGCCCAGTGGGAGATTCTGCCCAGTGGGTGAATTTGCCCAGTGGGTGAATTTGCCCAGTGGGAAAATTTGACCAGTGGGAAAATTTGACCAGTGGGAAAATTTGACCAGTGGAAAAATTTGGCTAGTGGGAAAATTTGACCAATGAGAAAATTTCACCAGTGGGTAAATTTCACCAATGGGAAAGTTTGACCAGTGGGAAAATTTGACCAGTGGGAAAATTTGGCCAGTGGGAAAATTTGGCCAGTGGGTGAATTTAACCAGTGTGAAAATTTGACCAGTGGGTAAATTTACTCAGAATTAGAATTTACTCAGAATCAAAATTTACTCAGAATCAGAATTTACTCAAAGGGAGAATGTAACTAAAGGGAGAGTGTATCCAGAGGAGGTTACCCACAGTTGGGTATTTTGGTATAAACCAGAAGACATATTCAGGAAGGTATTGGTTGGTGGTGGTGGTGGTGGTGGTCGTGTTAATTCTGTTGTTGTTCGTATTGATGCTGCTGTTGCTGTTGGTGTGTCTTAATGTTCTTGTTTCAGCTATTGTTTTCTTATTGTCAGTGAAAACTGACTGACCAGTGGGTGTCTGGTGGTGCTGTAGCGAGTCAGGTAACCATGTTCCTAATTACACTACTGTTATTGAGAATGTCATGACTCTACTGGAAACTTTTCTTCTCAGATTTGACAAATCATTGAACACAATTGACCAACAGAGTGAGTTCGAAGCCTACGCAAATGTCACGCTAAACGGCCCCTCCATTAAAAGTTTGACTCATTCAGTCTACAGTTATTGGTATGTAATAAATGTGGAAATATCAGTCTGATAGGAGAGGTGCAAATCAGTAGGCACGCTGATAAAGGCGTTCCTTGGTTAGCTGTAAAATTAGGTTCGATTAATGCTAGAGTAAAGGTTTGACTTCAGTAGGACCTTGGCGTGGACCAGTCTGCCCTTTGCAATATTACGAGTTTTAGGACTTTTGCCATGGCTTCAAGCCTCACCCCGTACCGTGATTTATCTTTCTAAGGAGCTCCTGACCTGGTTGTATATGTATGGTTTTCTTTCCAATTCACTTTATAGCGCGTGATGAGGGTCTCAGGAAGAATGATAATATTTGTTGTTTTCTGTTTTGTTGAAAGTGATTTATTCGTAAACATTATCCATACGATCAGTGCACGCACATAAACAAGTGTTTTGAGTGTATCTTCAAGATATAGTACAGTAGGGATAGTAAACAAGGTTAAGTATGCACTGCCTCATAACAGGATGAAGGAAACACAAGAGTGTCTGTTACCTATGATGAGTTCTGTTATTCGTCGTCTTCGCCTGTAGAAGGCACATCTCTTTCCCCTTAGTAATGGTGAGGTTGTGGAGAAGCATGCCAAGTATCCCCCTCCAGTGAGTGTGGTCTGGGCCAAATACTCTCTTGAGGTGACATGCGGCACGACCTACTTGACATGGACTCGTCAGCAGCTCAGGTTTACCAGACATACTGAGGGATGGCAGATGATGCTGCAGCTAGCCAGCCACAAAGCCAGGAAAATCTCCCTTGACAATGAGAGAAAAGCCAGTGTTATGTATGGAGCATATCGGACCTTCATTAAGAGTGGTGTTATTCGCACACAATGGGTGTGCTGGGTAACATTTGCTTCCCGCAGACAGTAGCCTGCAGACAGTAGCCTGCAGACACAAGCGGGTGAACACACTACATGCAACTTTATCAGCTGTGATGTTCTGATGGCATTCAAATCGACTGCTAGCAGGACCCTATTTCGCATCCCTAAAGTTGCTCGTTCATATTCCACAGGGAAATTCACAGACCTTCTCAAGCAGGTAAAAGGAGGTTCCACCAACTTAGAAGTCCGAGGCCCCTCAGGGCTTGGTGCAGTCTGCTTCTATTTATCATCATTTGTCGAGCAGTTACTGCAGGAGGCGGTAAATCATTAAATGCACCAGTCGTCACAGCAGATATAATTGTGTTCCTCTGCCAGATCATCGCACGAATGGCATAGACAGATCCAAGAAATGTTCCAGTGATAGCAAGAAAGTTTGTGCTCAGATTAACCAAAAAATGAAGGCAACACAGTGGGAGCAATCAGAATAATCACAAGCGATGACGCAGTTGCTCCCAGAGATGATGCCACAGTTCAGTCACTGCCAGATAAGCATCCACCCATGGCCACCAGTGTCACCAGCAACAACCCTTCTGATGATTCCATCACTAGACAGTTAATATTGCAAAAACCAGAAATTTATAAAGTGATAGCGTAATATCCAGGCAGGAGCTACAGAATGTTACAATGGAATATGACCAAAGCATATCAAGAGGTGGTGAATCCAGTGCTTGGCACAGCTGCAGTGATCTTCTTGGAGTTAACGTTCGTCAACAGTCTTACGGGGCGGATTCTGGAAGAAATCATACCTTGTTTAGGTGATTTGAAAAACAAGGGTGGTATAATCAGACCCATCCCATTGGTAACACCCTTCACCGTCTCCTTGCTAAAGCAGTAGTGAGCAATATTCGCGCAGAAGCCGCCCGCTGGCTTCATCCAAACTGGGCTTCAGAGTCTCTCAAGGCAGTGAAGCTGCAGCTCATGCAGGTTTATATCAGGGACTTACCAGAAGATACTACCTTAGATTAGACTTCAGGGAAGCTTTTAACCAGGAGAAATGAGGAGAGGACTTGGTAGCCGTTCGAGCGTGTTTTTCGCTTGTATTTTCCACTTTAGTTCAGTTGGCTACAGTAAAAATTCAGTTCTTTTATTCGGTGTACTTGAAATTACATCGTGAGAGGGTGTGCAGCAGGAAGACCCACTCGCTCCAGTCCTCTTCTGCATAGCGGTAAGAGAACTCTCATCCACCTTGCACAACGAACTCAATATCTGGCACCTGGATGATGGCACTGGCTAGTATGGAGAAATGCCTGGTAGAGTACCTTCGACTGGTGAACTCGCAAGTAGAAGCCTTGGGACTAATCCTCAACCCTTCGAAGTGTTCAATCATCTCGACAAACTAGGAATTCATTACAGATGCGTGAACAGTCCTACCTGAAGCCTCTATCACCACTGGGTCGTCAGGTTTTCGACCTGACGACCCAGGTCGAACTGAACGACTTGAAGAGGATGGAGGAGAGAATAAGTGATTCGGATATCCACGATTCCCTGTATCTTCACACAAGGTGTCTCTGTCCAGACTAATCTATTTCTCGAGGTGTGCATCTTGTTAGATACTAAGGAGTGGAGACAAATGGTTTTTGGGACTTGACGAGGTTGTTGGAGTGAAGGGATTCTGGGAAACCAGTAAGCCGGACTGGAGGTGGGGAGTACAATTCCTGCACTCTAAAGGAGAGGTTTGGGATATTTGCTATTTAAAGTGACATCTAAACTGTCGTATTTTCGTGCCTCTGGCAAGACATTGATAGCGTGAATGATGGCGAGTCTTTTTCTGGTCACCCTGTCTCGGGGTAAACATGTATATATATATATACAGTATTTATATATATATATATTTATATATATATTATATATATATATATTATATATATATTTATATATATATATTTTTTTTTTTTTTTTTTTTTTTTTTTTTAAAAAATTCGGCCGTCTCCCACCGAGGCAGGGTGACCCAAAAAAAAGAAAGAAAATCCCCAAAAAGAAAATACTTTCATCATCATTCAACACTTTCACCACACTCACACATTATCACTGCTTTTGCAGAGGTGCTCAGAATACAACAGTTTAGAAGCATATATGTATAGAGATACACAACATATCCCTCCAAACTGCCAATATCCCAAACCCCTCCTTTAAAGTGCAGGCATTGTACTTCCCATTTCCAGGACTCAAGTCCGACTATATGAAAATAACCGGTTTCCCTGAATCCCTTCACTAAATATTACCCTGCTCACACTCCAACAGATCGTCAGGTCCCAAGTATCATTCGTCTCCATTCACTCCTATCTAACACGCTCACGCACGCTTGCTGGAAGTCCAAGCCCCTCACCCACAAAACCTCCTTTACCCCCTCTTTCCAACCCTTTCGAGGACGACCCCTACCCCTCTTTCCTTCCCCTATAGATTTATATGCTTTCCATGTCATTCTACTTTGATCCATTCTCTCTAAATGACCAAACCACCTCAACAACCCCTCTTCTACCCTCTGACTAATGCTTTTATTAACTCCACACCTTCTCCTAATTTCCACACTCCGAATTTTCTGCATAATATTTACACCACACATTGCCCTTAGACAGGACATCTCCACTGCCTCCAACCGTCTCCTCGCTGCTGCATTTACCACCCAAGCTTCACATCCATATAAGAGTGTTGGTACTACTATACTTTCATACATTCCCTTCTTTGCCTCCATAGATAACGTTTTTTGACTCCACATATACCTCAACGCACCACTCACCTTTTTTCCCTCATCAATTCTTTGATTAACCTCATCCTTCATAAATCCATCCGCCGACACGTCAACTCCCAAGTATCTGAAAACATTCACTTCTTCCATACTCCTCCTCCCCAATTTGATATCCAATTTTTCTTTATCTAAATCATTTGATACCCTCATCACCTTACTCTTTTCTATGTTCACTTTCAACTTTCTACCTTTACACACATTCTCAAACTCATCCACTAACCTTTGTAATTTTTCTTTAGAATCTCCCATAAGCACAGTATCATCAGCAAAAAGTAACTGTGTCAATTCCCATTTTGAATTTGATTCCCCATAATTTAATCCCACCCCTCTCCCGAACACCCTAGCATTTACTTCTTTTACAACCCCATCTATAAATATATTAAACAACCATGGTGACATTACACATCCCTGTCTAAGACCTACTTTTACCGGGAAGTATTCTCCCTCTCTTCTACACACCCTAACCTGAGCCTCACTATCCTCATAAAAGCTCTTTACAGCATTTAGTAACTTACCACCTATTCCATATACTTGCAACATCTGCCACATTGCTCCTCTATTCACTCTATCATATGCCTTTTCTAAATCCATAAATGCAATAAAAACTTCATTACCTTTATCTAAATACTGTTCACATATATGTTTCAATGTAAACACTTGATCTACACATCCCCTACCCACTCTGAAGCCTCCTTGCTCGTCCGCAATTCTACATTCTGTCTTACCTCTAATTCTTTCAATTATAACCCTACCGTATACTTTTCCTGGTATACTCAGTAAACTTATTCCTCTATAATTTTTACAATCTCTTTTGTCCCCTTTCCCTTTATATAAAGGGACTATACATGCTCTCCGCCAATCCCTAGGTACCTTCCCCTCTTTCATACATTTATTAAACAAAAGTACCAACCACTCCAACACTATATCCCCCCTTGCTTTTAACATTTCTGTCATGATCCCATCAGTTCCAGCTGCTTTACCCCCTTTCATTCTACGTAATGCCTCACGTACCTCCACCACACTTACATTCTGCTCTTCTTCACTCCTAAAAGATGGTATACCTCCCTGGCCAGTGCATGAAATTACCGCCTCCCTTTCTTCCTTAACATTTAAAAGTTCCTCAAAATATTCTCGCCATCTACCTAATACCTCCATCTCCCCATCTACTAACTCCCCTACTCTGTTTTTAACTGACAAATCCATACTTTCCCTAGGCTTTCTTAACTTGTTTAACTCACTCCAAAATTTTTTCTTATTTTCATAAAAATTTTTTGACAGTGCCTCTCCCACTCTTTCATCTGCTCTTCTTTTGCACTCTCTCACCACTCTCTTCACCTTTCTTTTACTCTCCATATACTCTGCTCTTCTTATAACACTTCTGCTTTGTAAAAACCTCTCGTAAGCTACCTTTTTCTCTTTTATCACACCCTTTACTTCATCATTCCACCAATCACTCCTCTTTCCTCCTGCCCCCACCCTCCTATAACCACAAACTTCTGCCCCACATTCTAATACTGCATTTTTAAAACTATTCCAACCCTCTTCAACCCCCCCACTACTCATCTTTGCACCAGCCCACCTTTCTGCCAATAGTCGCTTATATCTCGCCCGAACTTCCTCCTCCCTTAGTTTATACACTTTCACCTCCCTCTTACTTGTTGTTGCCACCTTCCTCTTTTCCCATCTACCTCTTACTCTAACTGTAGCTACAACTAAATAATGATCCGATATATCAGTTGCCCCTCTATAAACATGTACATCCTGGAGCCTACCCATCAACCTTTTATCCACCAATACATAATCTAACAAACTACTTTCATTACGTGCTACATCATACCTTGTATATTTATTTATCCTCTTTTTCATAAAATATGTATTACTTATTACCAAATTTCTTTCTACACATAGCTCAATTAAAGGCTCCCTATTTACATTTACCCCTGGCACCCCAAAATTACCTACTACTCCCTCCATAACATTTTTACCCACTTTAGCATTGAAATCCCCAACCACCATTACTCTCACACTTGGTTCAAAACTCCCCACGCATTCACTCAACATTTCCCAGAATCTCTCTCTCTCCTCTACACTTCTCTCTTCTCCAGGTGCATACACGCTTACTATAACCCACTTTTCACATTCAATCTTTATTTTACTCCACATAATCCTTGAATTTATACATTTGTAGTCCCTCTTTTCCTGCCATAGCTTATCCTTCAACATTATTGCTACTCCTTCTTTAGCTCTAACTCTATTTGAAACCCCTGACCTAATCCCATTTATTCCTCTCCATTGAAACTCTCCCACCCCCTTCAGCTTTGTTTCACTTAAAGCCAGGACATCCAGTTTCTTCTCATTCATAACATCCACAATCATCTCTTTCTTATCATTTGCACAACATCCACGCACATTCAGACTTCCCACTTTGACAATTTTCTTCTTCTTTTTCTTTATATATATATATATATATATATATATATATATATATATATATATATATATATATATATATATATATATATATATATATATATATATATATATATATAATGTGTGTGTGTGTGTGTCGTGCCGAATATGTAAAACTGGTCAATTAGCAAGAACTCATTTAAAATTAAGTCCTTTGGAAAATTTTCTCTTATACGTTTAAAGATATATTTTTTTCATTAATGTTAATGTAAAAAAATTTAATTTTGCGCCAAAAGAATCTTAGAAAACTTACCTAACCTTATTATATCAAGAACAATTTATTTTAGCCTAACCCAACTAAATATATTTTAGATTTGTTTACAGTAATTTAATACTAAACAAACACAGTGAAATATATTTTTTTTCGTTAGGTTCAGAATGATTTTGGCGAAATTATTGCATACACAAATTTTCGCTTGTCCTATATGGCAAGATGAACGTTGATATTTAAGCCAAGATCGCAAGTTCTGCCTATTCGGCACGACATATATATATATATATATATATATATATATATATATATATATATATATATATATATATATATATATATATATATATATATATATATATATATTATTTATGTTAATGTAAAAATTTATAATTTTGTACCAAAAGAACCTTAGAAGACTTACCTTACCTTATTATAGCAATGATTTTTGCGAAATTATTGCAAAGCAAATTTTCACTTGCCGTATTCGGCAAGACGAGCGTTGCTATTTAAGCCAAAATCGCAGGTTTTACCTACTCGGCACGGCTATATGTATATATATATATATATATATATGTATATATATATATATATATATATATATATATATATGTATATATATATATATATATATATGTATATGTATGTATTATTGTGACCACGAACGACTGGTATTGATCAGTAACAACACTGCACTAGCCAAGGACTCGAACCTATGCTGCTTTGGCCTGCCTGATGGTGGGCGAAAACGCATGACGCCCTAATCCACTGGACCATACGATCCTTAAAAGTAGGGCATCCAGCGGAACTGGATGTTGTACTCCCTACCCAAGGACACACGATGGTGTGGATTAGGGCGTCATGCGTTCTCGGCCACCATGAGGCAGGCCAAAGCAGGATGGGTTCGAGTCCTTGGCTAGTGCAGTGTTGTTACTGATCAATACCAGTCGTTCGTGGTCACAATAATACATACATACATACATATATATATATATATATATATATATATATATATATATATATATATATATATATATATATATATATATATATATATATATATTCAACAAGTCGACCGTCTCCCACCGAGGCAGGGTGACCCCAAGAGAAAGAAAATCCCCAAAAAGAAAATACTTTCATCATCATTCAACACTTTCGCCTCACTCACACATAATCACTGTTTTTGCAGAGGTGCCCAGCACGCAACAGTTTAGAAGTATATACGTATAAAAATACACAATATATCTCCCCAAACTGCCAATATCCCAAACCCCTCCTTTAGAGTGCAGGCATTGTACTGCCCATTTCCAGGACTCAAGTCCGGTTGTATAAAATAACAGATTTCCCTGAATCCCTTCACTAAATATTACCCTGCTCACACTCCAACAGATCGTCAGGTCCCAAATACCATTTGTCTCCATTCACTCCTAACACGTTCACGCACGCTTGCTGGAAGTCCAAGCCTCTCGCCCACAAAACCTCCTTTACCCCCTCCCTCCAACCTTTTCGAGGACGACCCCTACCCCACCTTCCTTCCCCTACAGATTTATACGCTCTCCATGTCATTCTACTTTGATCCATTCTCTCTAAATGACCAAACCACCTCAACAACCCCTCTTCAGCCCTCTGACTAATACTTTTATTAACTCCACACCTTCTAATTTCCACACTCCGTATTTTCTGCATAATATTTACACCACACATTGCCCTTAGACAGGACATCTCCACTGCCTCCAACCGCCTCCTCGCTGCAGCAGTTACCACCCAAGTTTCACACCTATATAAGAGTGTTGGTACTACTATACTTTCATACATACATATATATATATATATATATATATATATATATATATATATATATATATATATATATATATATATATATATATATATATATATATTATTTTTTTTATTTTTTTTATTATCACACTGGTCGATTCCCACCAAGGCAGGGTGGCCCGAAAAAGAAAAACTTTCACCATCATTCACTTCATCACTGTCTTGCCAGAAGGGTGCTTTACACTACAGTTTTTAAACTGCAACATTAACACCCCTCCTTGAATATATATATATATATATATATATATATATATATATATATATATATATATATATATATATATATATATTCAGAAGCGTTCTCTGGATATTTTTGTGCGAGGGAGTGGAAATAGATATCAAACTCAGCAGACAGAGTAACGAGTTTCCACACTTCTTGTAATGATTTACCCACAAGGGTTTAGCTAATGCTAATTTCAAATATATATATATATCAATATATTTTTTGCGATAATTCGCCATAATTTTGTTTTATAATTCGAGACCGCCTCGTCTGGTCCGGAAGGCTTGACAGTGATGTGTGATGAAGGGGAGTGATATGACAAGCATGTTTTTCAATACCTCATTATGTAAAGTGCTGAACATGAGTGAGTCATTCATCACGAGTGATAACAGAGGCTCGATCCTTCGTCTGCCAAGTGACAGACACGCATAGTAGCTGTGAGTTCGATTCCCGTCCAGCTTTAGGTAACAGTTGTAATCGTTCATTGTGATTTTTTCCTAGTCTTAAAGGGACAAGAGATAGCTCTGTCACTGTGGCTAGAGGGGATTTGGAATTTGCCGTCGAAGATGTGAGTTTATTGTACAACCCACATCCCTCCTGTGGACGGTAGTGGCTAGTTCATTGTACAACCCACATCCCTCCTGTGGACGGTAGTGGCTAGTTCATTGTACACCCCACATCCCTCCTGTGGACGGTAGTGGCTAGTTCATTGTACACCCCACATCCCTCCTGTGGACGGTAGTGGCTAGTTCATTGTACACCCCACATCCATCCTGTGGACGGTAGTGGCTAGTTCATTGTACACCCCACATCCGTCCTGTGGACGGTAGTGGCTAGTTCATTGTACACCCCACATCCCTCCTGTGGACGGTAGTGGCTAGTTCATTGTACACCCCACATCCCTCCTGTGGACGGTAGTGGCTAGTTCATTGTACACCCCACATCCCTCCTGTGGACGGTAGTGGCTAGTTCATTGTACACCCCACATCCATCCTGTGGACGGTAGTGGCTAGTTCATTGTACACCCCACATCCCTCTTGTGGACGGTAGTGGCTAGTTCATTGTACACCCCACATCCCTCCTGTGGACGGTAGTGGCTAGTTCATTGTACACCCCACATCCATCCTGTGGACGGTAGTGGCTAGTTCATTGTACACCCCACATCCATCCTGTGGACGGTAGTGGCTAGTTCATTGTACACCCCACATCCCTCCTGTGGACGGTAGTGGCTAGTTCATTGTACACCCCACATCCCTCCTGTGGACGGTAGTGGCTAGTTCATTGTACACCCCACATCCCTCCTGTGGACGGTAGTGGCTAGTTCATTGTACACCCCACATCCATCCTGTGGACGGTAGTGGCTAGTTCATTGTACACCCCACATCCATCCTGTGGACGGTAGTGGCTAGTTCATTGTACACCCCACATCCATCCTGTGGACGGTAGTGGCTAGTTCATTGTACACCCCACATCCCTCCTGTGGACGGTAGTGGCTAGTTCATTGTACACCCCACATCCCTCCTGTGGACGGTAGTGGCTAGTTCATTGTACACCCCACATCCATCCTGTGGACGGTAGTGGCTAGCTCATTGTACACCCCACATCCATCCTGTGGACGGTAGTGGCTAGTTCATTGTACACCCCACATCCCTCCTGTGGACGGTAGTGGCTAGTTCATTGTACACCCCACATCCCTCCTGTGGACGGTAGTGGCTAGTTCATTGTACACCCCACATCCATCCTGTGGACGGTAGTGGCTAGTTCATTGTACACCCCACATCCCTCCTGTGGACGGTAGTGGCTAGTTCATTGTACACCCCACATCCATCCTGTGGACGGTAGTGGCTAGCTCATTGTACACCCCACATCCATCCTGTGGACGGTAGTGGCTAGTTCATTGTACACCCCACATCCCTCCTGTGGACGGTAGTGGCTAGTTCATTGTACACCCCACATCCCTCCTGTGGACGGTAGTGGCTAGTTCATTGTACACCCCACATCCGTCCTGTGGACGGTAGTGGCTAGTTCATTGTACACCCCACATCCCTCCTGTGGACGGTAGTGGCTAGTTCATTGTACACCCCACATCCCTCCTGTGGACGGTAGTGGCTAGTTCATTGTACACCCCACATCCATCCTGTGGACGGTAGTGGCTAGTTCATTGTACACCCCACATCCCACCTGTGGACGGTAGTGGCTAGTTCATTGTACACCCCACATCCCTCCTGTGGACGGTAGTGGCTAGTTCATTGTACACCCCACATCCATCCTGTGGACGGTAGTGGCTAGTTCATTGTACACCCCACATCCCTCCTGTGGACGGTAGTGGCTAGTTCATTGTACACCCCACATCCATCCTGTGGACGGTAGTGGCTAGCTCATTGTACACCCCACATCCATCCTGTGGACGGTAGTGGCTAGTTCATTGTACACCCCACATCCCTCCTGTGGACGGTAGTGGCTAGTTCATTGTACACCCCACATCCCTCCTGTGGACGGTAGTGGCTAGTTCATTGTACACCCCACATCCGTCCTGTGGACGGTAGTGGCTAGTTCATTGTACACCCCACATCCCTCCTGTGGACGGTAGTGGCTAGTTCATTGTACACCCCACATCCCTCCTGTGGACGGTAGTGGCTAGTTCATTGTACACCCCACATCCCTCCTGTGGACGGTAGTGGCTAGTTCATTGTACACCCCACATCCGTCCTGTGGACGGTAGTGGCTAGTTCATTGTACACCCCACATCCCTCCTGTGGACGGTAGTGGCTAGTTCATTGTACACCCCACATCCCTCCTGTGGACGGTAGTGGCTAGTTCATTGTACACCCCACATCCCTCCTGTGGACGGTAGTGGCTAGTTCATTGTACACCCCACATCCCACCTGTGGACGGTAGTGGCTAGTTCATTGTACACCCCACATCCCTCCTGTGGACGGTAGTGGCTAGTTCATTGTACACCCCACATCCATCCTGTGGACGGTAGTGGCTAGTTCATTGTACACCCCACATCCCTCCTGTGGACGGTAGTGGCTAGTTCATTGTACACCCCACATCCCTCCTGTGGACGGTAGTGGCTAGTTCATTGTACACCACACATCCCTCCTGTGGACGGTAGTGGCTAGTTCATTGTACACCCCACATCCATCCTGTGGACGGTAGTGGCTAGTTCATTGTACACCCCACATCCCTCCTGTGGACGGTAGTGGCTAGTTCATTGTGCAACACATATCCCTCCTATGGACGTTAACACAAAAACATAGGTTATTAATCAAATCACAAGACAGATGGGACTCGAACCCACGGCAGGCGAGTCCTAAAAAGACTCAGGCCAGTGTATTAAACACACATTCCGTGAGCACATAGTATTAAATAGAAATAAAGGTTTAAATGCTTTACGTGTAATGTCAGATTGCCGAAAGTACTTGTAACCAAGCCTAAGCCTGGTTACTACACTCTATATTGCAAGTTACTCCAGAACTGTCCTTTCCTACGTTCAAGTTATCAGAGTGAGTTATACATCCACTAAGGCACTACTATGACAATCAGATTCGTTATTTACTTCACTCTTAATATTACCCTTAATATCAGATACATAAATATCCAAGGTTTCAGGGTATATTCTTTGGATAATTTATCAGCTTTATCGTGTGGGTTATCCAATGTGATGAAATCCATAAGCACTTTACTTGAATCACCTTTTCTGTGATATTTTAGTATACCTGGCTTCTCCAATGAGCATGTCAGTCGCTTTGTTAGTCAAGTATCTTCAGTTCCTGTTGATGTAGGTTCTCCAGGACGGGTCCTCACCCTGGTCTTCTCCATGTGGTGACCCGACAGTGGCTCCCGAAGGAGTGTCGGACTTGGTACAAGTGGTGTACTGTTTACAGTCCTATGGCGGGGCACGGTGAGCATTTATATATCAAGTGGTGTACCGTTTACAGTCCTATAATGGGGACAGCCTTATGACAAGGGCGCGGTGACTGAACTCAAATTGTGTCCTAGGTGACGGCACAGAATCGGTAATGGCAAGAAGTAAAGTGGCAAAAGTTAACTTTAGCGCCATTAGGATGGCAAACAAACCATCGCGGGTTGTGTCCCCGCCCCTGGTATGGTTTAATTCGGTATGCAGTGTAGACGATCACTTGTTAATACTTATGCCTAACTCAACAAAGTTCCTGTCGTTCTTAACCAGGAAGGTGTCAAGAAGAGTAGATGCAGTCCTGCTGGCATACTCCTGCTTAGATTCATCAGTGTATATAATTTGTGATAAGTTATTACTACCAGTTAGGCGAGAAATTTCTTATTGAGCAGTTACCTTCGCACTTAATTTAAGGAAGGAATTAAAAGTGATGAACTCCTTGAGAGAAGTTTTCACATATTTGACATTAAATGAAATCAAGTTCCATAGATGGGTAAAATGCTCTTGTTGTCCACAAAGATAAAGTTCTTAATACAACTACATATTTTTACATGCTATGTCTGGTTCGTGTCTTGACATTCAAGTACAAAGTGCAGCATTAATCACAACTGGTGGTGGGGGGAAAGTTATATAATCATGTAGGTGGGGTCGCAGACCGTGACCTCAGCTAACATCGTCCAGTGAGAGGTTGCATCCTATTGTAACCACCGTAGCACACTGGTAGAATGCTGATTTAACATATGTATGATCATGAGTTCGATTCCCATCCAGTTGCATGTATATATATATATATGTGTATATATATATATATATATATATATGTCGTGCCGAATAGGCAGAACTTGCGATCTTGGCTTAAATGGCAACGATCATCTTGCCATATAGGACAAGCGAAAATTTGTGTATGCAATAATATCGCCAAAATCATTCTGAAACTAACGAAAAAAATATATTTCACTGTGTTTTTTTAGTATTAAATTATTGTAAAGAAATCTAAAATATATTTAGTTGGGTTAGGCTAAAATAAATTGTTCTTGTTAGAATAAGGTTAGGTAAGTTTTCTAAGATTCTTTTGGTGCAAAATTAAAAATTTTTACATTAACATTAATGAAAAAAATATATCTTTAAACGCACAAGAGAAAACTTTAGAAAGGACTTAATTTTAAATGAGTTCTTGCTAATTGACCAGTTTTACATATTCGGCACGACATATATATATATATATATATATATATATCTATATATATATATATATATATATATATATATAAAGATAAGGCAGGGATAAGGCGAATATCAGGTCAAGGGACTGTTGGGGAATGGTGCTGATTGGCCCTTTCCCCGTGTCACCTGGAACCAATCAGCGTCCGCTGCAGGGAAGAACTGGACCAATCAGAGGCGCTCACAATGACAATAGCGAGCAGGAAGACATCAGAAAACATCACAGAGAGCAAATACCAATCAGAGGACATCACCAGCAGCGATAACCAATCAGAGGACATCACGAGCAGCGATAACCAATCAGAATACATCGCAAAGAGTGATGACAAATCAAAAAAGAAGCCATAGTATGTAACGACCAATCAACATGCAAGACAAACAGAAAGGACCAATCAACAGACGGCTATCAAAATACGAATGAGTTAAAGCAACAAACAACATGGTAATAAATACAAATTCATAACACAAATCGTACCACAATTCATAATAAATCGTAACACAATTCAGAATAAATCGTAACACAATTCAGAATAAATCGTAACACAATTCATAATAAATCGTAACACAATTCATAATAAATCGTAACACAATTCATAACAGAGATCGTAACACAATTCATAATAAATCGTAACACAATTCGCAACACAAATCGCAGTCACATTCGTCGCTGATGTTTGGAGTGGAACATTTGGATCAATTTCGAAAATATTATTAAACAATAAGAGGGAGAATAATGGCGCAGGTCAATGTATTGAAAAACAATGACAATTATTTTTAACAAGTAGAGAAGTTTTCCAGGAACCCTGGCAGCGTGACTCACCCTGGCAGTGTGACTCACCCTGGCAGTGTGACTCACCCTGGCAGTGTGACTCACCCTGGCAGCGTGACTCACCCTGGCAGTGTGACTCACCCTGGCAGTGTGACTCACCCTGGCAGTGTGACTCACCCTGGCAGCGTGACTCACCCTGGCAGTGTGACTCACCCTGGCAGTGTGACTCACCCTGGCAGCGTGACTCACCCTGGCAGTGTGACTCACCCTGGCAGCGTGACTCACCCTGGCAGTGTGACTCACCCTGGCAGCGTGACTCACCCTGGCAGTGTGACTCACCCTGGCAGTGTGACTCACCCTGGCAGCGTGACTCACCCTGGCAGCGTGACTCACCCTGGCAGCGTGACTCACCCTGGCAGTGTGACTCACCCTGGCAGCGTGACTCACCCTGGCAGCGTGACTCACCCTAGCAGCGTGACTCACCCTGGCAGCGTGACTCACCCTGGCAGTGTGACTCACCCTGGCAGCGTGACTCACCCTAGCAGCGTGACTTACCCTGGCAGCGTGACTCACCCTGGCAGCGTGACTCACCCTGGCAGTGTGACTCACCCTGGCAGCGTGACTCACCCTGGCAGTGTGACTCACCCTGGCAGCGTGACTCACCCTGGCAGTGTGACTCACCCTGGCAGCGTGACTCACCCTGGCAGTGTGACTCACCCTGGCAGTGTGACTCACCCTGGCAGCGTGACTCACCCTGGCAGCGTGACTCACCCTGGCAGCGTGACTCACCCTGGCAGTGTGACTCACCCTGGCAGCGTGACTCACCCTGGCAGTGTGACTCACCCTGGCAGTGTGACTCACCCTGGCAGCGTGACTCACCCTGGCAGTGTGACTCACCCTGGCAGCGTGACTCACCCTGGCAGTGTGACTCACCCTGGCAGCGTGACTCACCCTGGCAGTGTGACTCACCCTGGCAGTGTGACTCACCCTGGCAGCGTGACTCACCCTGGCAGCGTGACTCACCCTGGCAGTGTGACTCACCCTGGCAGCGTGACTCACCCTGGCAGTGTGACTCACCCTGGCAGCGTGACTCACCCTGGCAGCGTGACTCACCCTGGCAGTGTGACTCACCCTGGCAACGTTGTGTGACTCACCCTGGCAGCGTGACTCACCCTGGCAGCGTGACTCACCCTGGCAACGTTGTGTGACTCACCCTGGAAGTGTGACTCACCCTGGCAGCGTGACTCACCCTGGCAGCGTGACTCACCCTGGCAACGTTGTGTGACTCACCCTGGCAGCGTGACTCACCCTGGCAACGTTGTGTGACTCACCCTGGAAGTGTGACTCACCCTGGCAGCGTGACTCACCCTGGCAGCGTGACTCACCCTGGCAGCGTTGTGTGACTCACCCTGGCAGCGTGACTCACCCTGGCAACGTTGTGTGACTCACCCTGGCAGCGTGACTCACCCTGGCAGCGTTGTGTGACTCACCCTGGCAGCGTGACTCACCCTGGCAACGTGACTTACCCTGGCAGCGTGACTCACCCTGGCAGCGTGACTCACCCTGGCAGTGTGACTCACCCTGGCAGCGTTGTGTGACTCACCCTGGCAGCGTGACTCACCCTGGCAGCGTGACTCACCCTGGCAGCGTTGTGTGACTCACCCTGGCAGCGTGACTCACCCTGGCAACGTGACTTACCCTGGCAGCGTGACTTACCCTGGCAGCGTGACTCACCCTGGCAGCGTGACTCACCCTGGCAGTGTGACTCACCCTGGCAGCGTGACTCACCCTGGCAGCGTTGTGTGACTCACCCTGGCAGCGTTGTGTGACTCACCCTGGCAGCGTGACTCACCCTGGCAACGTGACTTACCCTGGCAGCGTGACTTACCCTGGCAGCGTGACTCACCCTGGCAGCGTGACTCACCCTGGCAGTGTGACTCACCCTGGCAGTGTGACTCACCCTGGCAGCGTGACTCACCCTAGCAGCGTGACTTACCCTGGCAGCGTGACTCACCCTGGCAGCGTGACTCACCCTGGCAGGTGACATGCAGTCATAATGACCCTCGTGTAGTGACTGGTGGTGTACAAGTGACATGCAGTCTTAATGACCCTCGTGTAGTGACTGGTGGTGTACAAGTGACATGCAGTCTTAATGACCCTCGTGTAGTGACTGGTGGTGTACAGGTGACATGCAGTCTTAATGACCCTCGTGTAGTGACTGGTGGTGTACAGGTGACATGCAGTCTTAATGACCCTCGTGTAGTGACTGGTGGTGTACAGGTGACATGCAGTCTTAATGACCCTCGTGTAGTGACTGGTGGTGTACAGGTGACATGCAGTCTTAATGACCCTCGTGTAGTGACTGGTGGTGTACAGGTGACATGCAGTCTTAATGACCCTCGTGTAGTGACTGGTGGTGTACAGGTGACATGCAGTCTTAATGACCCTCGTGTAGTGACTGGTGGTGTACAGGTGACATGCAGTCTTAATGACCCTCGTGTAGTGACTGGTGGTGTACAGGTGACATGCAGTCTTAATGACCCTCGTGTAGTGACTGGTGGTGTACAGGTGACATGCAGTCTTAATGACCCTCGTGTAGTGACTGGTGGTGTACAGGTGACATGCAGTCATAATGACCCTCGTGTAGTGACTGGTGGTGTACAGGTGACATGCAGTCTTAATGACCCTGGTGTAGTGACTGGTTGTGTACAGGTGACATGCAGTCTTAATGACCCTCGTGTAGTGACTGGTGGTGTACAGGTGACATGCAGTCTTAATGACCCTCGTGTAGTGACTGGTGGTGTACAGGTGACATGCAGTCTTAATGACCCTCGTGTAGTGACTAGTGGTGTACAGGTGACATGCAGTCTTAATGACCCTCGTGTAGTGACTAGTGGTGCACAGGTGACATGCAGTCTTAATGACCCTCGTGTAGTGACTGGTGGTGTACAGGTGACATGCAGTCTTAATGACCCTCGTGTAGTGACTGGTGGTGTACAGGTGACATGCAGTCTTAATGACCCTCGTGTAGTGACTGGTGGTGTACAGGTGACATGCAGTCTTAATGACCCTCGTGTAGTGACTGGTGGTGTACAGGTGACATGCAGCCTTAATGACCCTCGTGTAGTGACTGGTGGTGTACAGGTGACATGCAGTCTTAATGACCCTCGTGTAGTGACTGGTGGTGTACAGGTGACATGCAGTCATAATGACCCTCGTGTAGTGACTGGTGGTGTACAGGTGACATGCAGTCTTAATGACCCTCGTGTAGTGACTGGTTGTGTACAGGTGACATGCAGTCTTAATGACCCTCGTGTAGTGACTGGTGGTGTACAGGTGACATGCAGTCTTAATGACCCTCGTGTAGTGACTGGTGGTGTACAGGTGACATGCAGTCTTAATGACCCTCGTGTAGTGACTAGTGGTGTACAGGTGACATGCAGTCTTAATGACCCTCGCGTAGTGACTAGTGGTGCACAGGTGACATGCAGTCTTAATGACCCTCGTGTAGTGACTGGTGGTGTACAGGTGACATGCAGTCTTAATGACCCTCGTGTAGTGACTGGTGGTGTACAGGTGACATGCAGTCTTAATGACCCTCGTGTAGTGACTAGTGGTGTACAGGTGACATGCAGTCTTAATGACCCTCGTGTAGTGACTGGTGGTGTACAGGTGACATGCAGTCTTAATGACCCTCGTGTAGTGACTGGTGGTGTACAGGTGACATGCAGCCTTAATGACCCTCGTGTAGTGACTGGTGATGTACAGGTGACATGCAGCCTTAATGACGCTCGTGTAGTGACTGGTGGTGTACAGGTGACATGCAGTCTTAATGACCCTCGTGTAGTGACTGGTGGTGTACAGGTGACATGCAGTCTTAATGACCCTCGTGTAGTGACTGGTGGTGCACAGGTGACATGCAGTCTTAATGACCTTCGTGTAGTTACTGATGGTGTACAGGTGACATGTAGTCTTAATGACCCTCGTGTAGTGACTGGTGGTGTACAGGTGACATGCAGTCTTAATGACCCTCGTGTAGTGACTGGTGGTGTACAGGTGACATGCAGTCTTAATGACCCTCGTGTAGTTACTGGTGGTGTACAGGTGACATGTAGTCTTAATGACCCTCGTGTAGTGACTGGTGGTGTACAGGTGACATGCAGTCTTAATGACCCTCGTGTAGTGACTGGTGGTGTACAGGTGACATGCAGTCTTAATGGCCCTCGTGTAGTGACTAGTGGTGTACAGGTGACATGCAGTCTTAATGGCCCTCGTGTAGTGACTGGTGGTGTACAGGTGACATGCAGTCTTAATGACCCTCGTGTAGTGACTGGTGGTGTACAGGTGACATGCAAACTGAATAACCTTCGTGTTGTCAATAGCTTGTAAACCCCCATTAACTAACTACATCACACATAGTTGCCACGGTGTTGGGAATTAGGTATGTATTTCTATTTCCACTTAGTACACATAAATCCTTTGAAGGTCTGTCCGTCAAACATCATGAAATTCAGCACGAGTACAAATGCATGACGATGGTGATAGAAAAAGGCACAGGCTACTGGCACAACGTTTCCCTCTGTCTACGTAGAGCAAAACGCTGCCAACGGTGGAAACTCGTTCTCTAGCCTTTACTTGTTTTCATTCATCAGGAAATTCCATATAATTTTTTCTGTGTGAGTGAACGACTTCGTATCAGAAGTCTAAAGATTTTCTGGTCAACTTTTAACGTGTGAGATAGAGAGAGAGAGAGAGAGAGAGAGAGAGAGAGAGAGAGAATTCTTCCAACATTTGGCTTCAGGCTTCGTCCAGTACTAACAGTTCTGACGTGACCACCATTCATAGTCATGGCGTTTTTGGCAGCTAGTTTTTTTTTTTTTTAAGATAAAGAGGACGTAGAGTTAGAGGGAGAGAGGAGGGGTGAGGGAGAGGAAGGTGAGGTGAGGGAAGGAGAGTGAGAGGGGTGGGGGGTGAGGGAGAGGAAGGTGAGGTGAGGGAAGGAGAGTGAGAGAGGAACGTGAGGTGAAGGAGTTTGTTTTTAATTAACATTAGGAACACGGATATGCGAGAGAGGTATGGTGGAGTGAGGAAGGTATGGTGGAGTGAGGGAGGTATGGTGGAGTGAGGGAGGTATGGGAGAGTGAGGAAGGTATGGGAAAGTGAGGGAGGTATGGGAGAGTGAGGAAGGTATGGGAAAGTGAGGGAGGTATGGGAGAGTGAGGAAGGTATGGGAAAGTGAGGGAGGTATGGGAGAGTGAGGAAGGTATGGGAAAGTGAGGGAGGTATGGGAGAGTGAGGAAGGTATGGGGGTGAGGGAGGTATGGGAGAGTGAGGGAGGTATGGGGGTGAGGGAGGTATGGGGGTGAGGGAGGTATGGGAGAGTGAGGGAGGTATGGGAGTGAGGGAGGTATGGAAGGGTGAGGAAGGTATGGGGGTGAGGGAGGTATGGGAGAGTGAGAGGGGTATGGGAGTGAGGGAGGTATGGGAGTGAGGGAGGTATGGGAGTGAGGGAGGTATGGGAGTGAGGGAGGTATTGGAGTGAGGGAGGTATGGGAGTGAGGGAGGTATGGGAGTGAGGGAGGTATGGGAGAGTGAGAGAGGTATGGGGGTGAGGGAGGTATGGGAGAGTGAGAGAGGTATGGGGGTGAGGGAGGTATGGGAGAGTGAGAGAAGTATGAGGGTGAGGTAAGTAAAGTAAGGGAGGGAGGCGGGGGTTGAGTGAGGGAGGTGGTGAGTGAGATAGGGGTAAGAGAGGAAGGTAGAACCTGCACATTTCAGACTGCCAGAACTAAAGACCAACTGGACGAGGCATTGTAACGTAGGGTATCAGTTCCTGGGAGGAACTGATACCCAATGCACTCTTGAACCCCAAGAGCTAGATTCCAACCCTCTCAAACACAGCTAAGTCTTGAAATCCCCCCAAAATGAATATTTATGAAAATATTTAATATCGATTATTACTACAATGAACAGAGCTCACCCAACCTGACCGCACAACACAACTGTGTTGTGGTGGTGAGTACAAACCAGTAAGACTCTGTTGTGGTGGTGAGTGCAAGCCTGTACGACTGTGTTACGGTGGTGAGTACAAGCCAGTAAGACTGTTGTGGTGGTGAGTCCAAGCCAGTAAGACTGTTGTGGTGGTGAGTCCAAGCCAGTAAGATTGTGTTGTGGTCGTGGTACAAGCCAGTAAGACTCTGTTGTGGTAGTGAGTCCAAGCCAGTAAGACTGTTGTGGTGGTGAGTACAAGCCAGTAAGACTGTGTTGTGTTGTGGTGGTGAGTACAAGCCAGTAAGACTGTGTTGTGTGTTGTAGTGGTGAGTACAAGCCAGTAAGACTATGTTACGGTGGTGAGTACAGGCCAGTAAGACTGTGTTGTGTGTTGTAGTTGTGAGTACAAGCCAGTAAGACTGTTACGGTGGTAAGTACAAGCCAGTAAGACTGTGTTGTGTTGTGGTGGTGAGTACAAGCCAGTAAGACTGTGTTGTGTGTTGTAGTTGTGAGTACAAGCCAGTAAGACTATGTTACGGTGGTAAGTACAGGCCAGTAAGACTGTGTTGTGCGGTTTTGGTTACACAGTAACGCCTATGGTTCGTCACTTATTTTCATTACAGTGACAAAGTCACGCTTCTTACTAAGCCACAATGAAATACTGACTTTGATTAGAAGGATAAACTGGTTTGTGAAGCTCTCCTGTACCTCCTCATTTGTGTTATATCTCTAGTGAATTAGTTAACCATGTCAGGAGTTCCAGTGTGGTACTCAGTTTGTTGCTTTTATTGACCTCAACCAGAGGAAATGGGCGTAGAGGGCACGAATGTTGGTAAATGAATAACGTCTGAGAATCCTGGTCAGGACGACAATATGTATATTATAAATATGTCGTGCCGAATAGGTATATCTGATCAATTAGCAAGAACACATTTAAAATTAAGTCCTTTCTAAAATTTTCTCTTATACGTTTAGAAATATACATTTTTTTATATATGTTAATGTAAAGATTAATAATTTTTTACCAAAAGAACCTTAGAAAATTACCTAACCTTATTATAACAAGCACAATTTAATCTAGCTTAATCCAACTAAATATATTTTAGATACGTTTACAGTTATTTAATAATAAACAAACACAATGAAATATATTTTTTTCGTTAGGTTCAGAATGATTTTTGCGAAATTATTGCATACACAAATTTTCGCTTACCTTATTCGGCAAGAAGAGCGTTGTTATTTAAGCTAAAAATCACAAGTTTTATCTATATGGCACTATATATATATATATATATATATATATATATATATATATATATATATATAAAGACATACACACACACACACACACCTGGAGCACCTGGAACGGAACAAGAGTATAAATGCCAACCAGCACGGATTCATGGAAGGCAAATCCTGTGTCACAAACCTTCTGGAGTTTTATGATAAAATAACAGAAGTAAGACACGAGAGAGAGGGGTGGGTTGATTGCATCTTCTTGGACTGCAAGAAGGCCTTTGACACAGTTTCTCACAAGAGATTAGTGCAGAAGCTAGAGCATCAGGCGCATATAACAGGAAGGGCACTGCAATGGATCAGAGAATACCTGACAGGGAGACAACAACGAGTCATGGTACGTAATGATGTATCACAGTGGGCACCTGTGACGAGCGGGGTCCCACAGGGGTCGGTCCTAGGACCAGTGCTATTTTTGGTATATGTGAACGACATGATGGAAGGGTTAGACTCAGAAGTGTCCCTGTTTGCAGATGATGTGAAGTTAATGAGGAGAATTAAATCTGATGAGGACCAGGCAGGACTTCAAAGAGACCTGGACAGACTGGACACCTGGTCCAGCAAATGGCTTCTCGAATTTAATCCTGCCAAATGCAAAGTCATGAAGATAGGGGAAGGGCACAGAAGACCACAGACCGAGTATAGGCTAGGTGGCCAAAGACTGCAAACCTCACTCAAGGAGAAAGATCTTGGGGTGAGTATAACACCGAGCATGTCTCCGGAAGCACACATCAACCAGATAACTGCTGCAGCATATGGGCGCCTGGCAAACCTGAGAACAGCATTCCGATACCTTAGTAAGGAATCGTTCAAGACACTGTACACCGTGTATGTCAGGCCCATACTGGAGTATGCAGCACCTGTTTGGAACCCGCACTTGATAAAGCACGTCAAGAAACTAGAGAAAGTACAAAGGTTTGCGACAAGGTTAGTTCCAGAGCTAAGGGGAATGTCCTATGAAGAAAGATTAAGGGAAATCGGCCTGACGACACTGGAGGACAGGAGGGTCAGGGGAGACATGATAACGACATATAAAATACTGCGTGGAATAGACAAGGTGGACAAAGACAGGATGTTCCAGGGAGGGGACACAGAAACAAGAGGCCACAATTGGAAGTTGAAGACACAAATGAGTCAGAGAGATATTAGGAAGTATTTCTTCAGTCATAGACTTGTAAGGCAGTGGAATAGCCTAGAAAATGACGTAGTGGAGGCAGGAATCATACACAGTTTTAAGACGAGGTTTGATAAAGCTCATGGAGCGGGGAGAGAGAGGGCCCAGTAGCAACCAGTGAAGAGGCGGGGCCAGGAGCTAAGACTCGACCCCTGCAACCACAAATAGGTGAGTAAAATAGGTGAGTACACACACACACACACACACACACACACACACACACACACACACACGTACTCATATACAACAGGCCTAGTGTCTAATCGACATGTGCCTAGGACAAAATAGTAACTAACACCCACCCACCACAGAACTGCACGAGGCCAAGAGAGAAGTACGAAGAAAACAACAGAGCGATGGTGGACACACTGGCTGAGGTGGCAAGAAGAGCTCACTCGAGCAGAGCAAAGTTACTGGTACTGGGCGATTTCAACCACAGGGAGATCGACTGGGAAAACCTGGAGCCACATGGGGGTCCCGAAACATGGAGAGCCAAGTTGATGGATGTGGTACTTGGAAACCTCATGCATCAACATGTCAGGAACACTACCAGAGAGAGAGGAGAGGATGAGCCAGCAAAACTGGATCTTGTGTTCACCCTGAGCAGTTCAGACATTGAGGACATCATTTACGAGAGGCCCCTTGGAGCTAGCGATCACGTGGTTCTGAGTTTTGATTATATAGTAGAGTTACAAGTGGAGAGGGTAACAGGAATTGAATGGGAAAAGCCAAACTATAAAAGGGGGGACTATGCAGGTATGAGAAACTTCCTGCAGGAGGTTCAGTGGGACAGAGAACTGGTAGGAAAATCAGTAAACGAGATGATGGAATAAGTAACAACAAAGTGCAAGGAGGCAAAGGGAAGGTTTTTTTCCAAGGACAATAGAAATAATAGGAAGACAAAAGCGAGCCCTTGGTTTACCCGAAGATGTAGGGAAGCAAAAACTAAGTGCACCAGAGAATGGAAAAGGTACTGGAGGCAAAGGACCCAGGAAAATAAGGAGATTAGTAGAAGAGCCAGAAACGAGTATGCACAGATTAGGAGGGAGGCCCAGCGACAGTACGAGAACGACATAGCATCGAAAGTCAAGTCTGACCGGAAACTGCTGTATAGCCACATTAGGAGGAAGACAACAGTCAAAGACCTGAGAAAAGGTGGGGAACTCACAAGAAACGATCAAGAGGTATGTGAGGAGCTCAACATGAGATTTAAGGAAGTATTTAGAGTGGAGACAGGAAGGCCTCTAGGGGAGACGGAACAGAGGGGGACGCCAGCAAGGAATATACCAGCAAGTGTTGGATGACATACATACATACAAATGAGGAGGAGCTGAAGAAGATGCTAAGGGACATCGATACCTCAAAGGCAATGGGACCAGACAACATCTCCCCGTGTGTCCTTAGAGAGGGAGCGAATATGCTGTGTGTGCCACTTACCACAATCTTCAACACATCCCTGGAAACTGGGCAACTACCTGAGGTATGGAAGAGGGCAAATGTTGTTTCCATTTTTAAAAAAGGAGACAGAAAAGAGGCACTAAACTATAGACCTGTGTCACTGACGTGTATAGTATGCAAAGTTATGGAGAATATTATCAGGAGGAGAGTGGTGGAGCACCTGCAATGGAACAAGAGTATAAACGCCAATCAGCATGGATTCATGGAAGGCAAATCCTGTGTCACAAACCTACTGGAGTTTTATGATAAAGTAACAGAAGTAAGACACGAAAGGGGTGGGTTGATTGCATCTTCTTGGACTGCAAGAAGGCCTTTGATACAGTTCCTCACAAGAGATTAATGCAGAAGCTAGAGGATCAGGCGCATAAAACAGGAAGGGCACTGCAATGGATCAGAGAATACCTGACAGGGAGGGAATAACGAGCCATGGTATGTGATGAGGTATCACAGTGGGCACCTGTGACGAGCGGGTTCCCACAGGGGTCGGTCCTAGGACCAGTGCTATTTTTGGTACATGTGAATGACATGATGGAAGGGTTAGACTCAGAAGTGTCCCTCTTCGCAGATGATGTGAAGTTAATGAAGAGAATTAAATCAGATGAGGATCAGGCAGGACTTCAAACAGACCTGGACAGACTGGACACCTGGTCCAGCAACTGGCTTCTCGAATTTAACCCTGCCAAATGCAAAGTCATGAACATCAGGGAAGGGCACAGAAGACCACAGACGGAGTATAGGCTAGGAGGCCAAAGACTGCAAACCTCGCTCAAGGAGAAAGATCTTGGGGTGAGTATAGCACCAAGCATGTCTCTGGAAGCACACATCAACCAGATAACTGCTGCAGCATATGGGCGCCTGGCAAACCTGAGAACAGCATTCCAATACCTTAGTAAGGAATCGTTCAAGGCACTGTACACCGTGTAGGTCAGGCCCATACTGTAGTATGCAGCACATGTTTGGAACTCACACTTGATCAAGCACGTCAAGAAATTAGAGAAAGTGCAAAGGTTTGCGACAAGGTTAGTTCCAGAGCTAAGGGGAATGTCTTATGAAGAAAGGTTAAGGGAAATCGGCCTGACGACACTGGAGGACAGGAGGGTCAGGGGAGACATATAAAATACTGTGCAGAATAGACAAGGTGGACAAAGACAGGATGTTCCAGGGAGGGGACACAGAAACAAGAGGTCACAATTGGAAGCTGAAGAGTCAGATGAGTCAAAGGGTTGTTAGAAAGTATTTCTTCAGTCATAGAGTTATCAGGCAGTGCAATAGCCTAGAAAGTGACGTAGTGGAGGCGGGAACCATACATAGTTTTAAGACGAGGTTTGATAAAGCTCATGGAGCAGGGAGAGAGAGGACCCAGCAGCAACCAGTGAAGAGGCAGGGCCAGGAGCTAAGATTCGACCCCTGCTACCACAAATAGGTGTGTACAAATAGGTGAGTACACACACAAACACACACACACAGGAGAGAGAGGAAAGGACACACACTGAAAGACGGCAGGCAGAAAGGAGATTGAGAACATCACAGAAATAGGTGATGAAGACATAGACGAGATTGTAAATTTTCAGAGAATAGGGGGGTACTTGAACGGGAGAAAATGACCAATCAAGCTGATTTTCAGGACAGAAACAGTGTGGAACAGGATCCACCAAGAGAAACCACTCTTGAAGTACTCGGCAGATTACAAGAGGGTGTTCCTAAACAGAGACAGAACACAAACACAATGACAACAGCTGAGGGAGAGGACAAAAAAGCGAAAGGAGCTAGTAAGGGAGACAAGGACAGAACCAGCAGAAGTCACTCAAAGCAGGACAGAGCAGCAAGGGCAAACACACAGAGAACCATCCCCAGAACCCCACAACCCCACAACCTATCACACCATCCCAACACAAACTACAATCCATACTCACAGCTTCCACCCAACACCCAGCTATAGAATCCCACAGTATGCTACCAGTTATCCCACCCTCACAGGCCCCCCAAACCACAGTCTTGGAGAGGAAACTGAAGGTATGGTGCACAAACACTGATGGAATAACAAATAAGCGGGAGAAGTGGCACGAAAGAGTCAAAGAGGCATCACCGGACATCATAGCTCTCACAGAAACCAAGCTTCCAGGTATGATAACAGATGCCATCTTTCCAATGGGACACCAGATCCTGAGGAAAGACAGAGGGAACAGGGGGGTGGAGGAGTGGCTCTGCTGATCAAAAACCGATGGAATTTTGATGAACTTGAGAGAGGAGACAGTGGAGAAGCAAGCGAATACATAGTGAGAAAGCTTCAGTCTGGAGGTCCCAAAGTGGTAATTGCAGTGATGTATAACCCACCACAGAACAGCAGGAGGCCAAGGCAAGAGTATGATGAGAGCAATAGAGTGATGGTTGACACACTGGCTGCAGTGGTCAGAAGAGCTCATGCATGCAGGGCAAAGCTCCTGATCATGGGTGACTTAAACCACAAGGAAATCGATTGGGAGAACTTGGAGCCACATGGGGCCAAGATACATGGAGGGCTAAGATGATGGAGGTGGTACTGGAAAACTTCGTGTACCAACACATAAGGGACACTACAAGAGAGAGAGGAGAGGATGAACCAGCAAGACTGGACCTAGTATTCACCTTGAGTAGTGCAGACATTGAGGACATCACATATGAAAGACCCCTTGGGGCCAGTGATCATGTGGTTTTAAGCTTTGAATACACAAAGAGCTATAAGTGGAGGGGTAAGCAGGAAGGCCAGGGTGAACGAAGCCAAACTACAAGAAAGGGGACTACACGGGAATGAGGAACTTCCTGAATGGGGTTCAGTGGGACAGAAAACTGGCAGGGAAGCCAGTAAATGAGATGATGGAATATGTAACAACAATGTGCAAGGAGGCTGAGGAGAGGTTTGTACCCAAGGGTAACAGGAATAATGAAAAAACCAGCATTAGCCCATGGTTCACCCTAAGGTGCAGGGAGGCAAAAACCAAGTGTGCTAGGGAAAGGAAGAAGTGTAGAAGGCAGAGGACCGAGGAGAATAAGGAGAGAAGTCGTAGAGCCAGAAATAAATATGCACAGATAAGAAGGGAGGCCCAACGACAATATGAAAACGACATAGCAGCGAAAGCCAAATCTGACCCAAAGCTGTTATACAGCCACATCAGGAGGAAAACAGTCAAGGACCAGGTAATCAGGCTAAGGAAGGAAGGAAGAGAGACAACAAGAAATGACCGTGAAGTATGTGAGGAACTCAAGAGATTCAAAGAAATGTTCACAGAGGAGACAGAAGGGGCTCCAGAAAGACGGAGAGGTGTGGTACACCACCAAGTGCTGGACACAGTACACACAACCGAGGAAGAAGGCTTCTGAGTGAGCTAGATACCTCAAAGGCAATGGGGCCGAATAACATCTCTCCATGGGTCCTGAGAGAGGGAGCAGAGGCGCTATGTGTACCCCTAACAACAATAATCAATACAGGATAATCGACTTCTTCTCAACCATAGGATCTAATCTCGCCAGTAAAATCCCACATACCAATGCCCATGCCGGGGACTACCTAGATGGGAATTTCCCAAATTCCTTCTATCTTGCACCAACTGAGCCCTCGGAAGTCACCGAGATTATAAAGTCACTTAAAAATAACTCAGGGAATCTGTCTCATGTCCCACCATTACTGTACAAGCGAGCGGCCCATGTCCTTTCGCATGCTATTTCATTACTTTTTAACAAGTCACTAGAAACTAGCACCTTCCCGAAACTATTCAAGATGGCAAGGGTTACACCAGTACATAAAGGTGGTGACCCTACAGACTTAAACAACTATAGGCCAATATCAAACTTACCATTGCTATCCAAAATCTTTGAGAAACTCGTGCACTATGTTCATTTATAACGGCACAAAACATACTCAACCCCTGCCAATTTGGATTCAGGAAAAATAAAAGCACTAATGATGTAATCATAAAAATGCTAGATCTGCTTTACACAGCATTGGAAAATAAGGAATATCCACTAGGAATTTTTATTGACCTAAGAAAAGCTTTTGACACAATAGACCACGACATCCTACTCCACAAACTTGACCATTACGGTATAAGAGGCCATGCGCTTGCTTATTTCAAATCTTACCTTACTAATAGGTATCAGTATGTCACCATTAAAGACACAGCATCACACAATCAACAACACGGCCACTTGATACTGGAGTTCCGCAGGGAAGTGTCCTTGGTCCCCTGCTCTTCCTCATATACATCAATGATCTTCCATACGTATCCCAACACCTGAAACCCATTCTCTTTGCTGGCGACACGACTTATGTCATCTCTCACCCTAATCTTGCCACCCTCAACACCATTGTTAAAGAGGAGCTGATCAAAACATCGACTTGGAAGACAGCCAATAAACTTACGCTTAACACTGACGAAACCTACTATATTATGTTTGGTAGCAGAGCAGGAGATGCACAAATTAACATTAAGATCGACAACACCCTAATTACCAGACATAATGAGGGCAAATTCCTAGGCCTATACCTTCACAGCAACCTGAATTTCAGCACCCATATCCAACACATAACCAAAAAAGTATCCAAAACAGTTGGGATCCTCTCCAAGATACGATACTACGTGCTGCAAAATGCCCTTCTCACACTATACCACTCACTTATTTATCCATACCTCACCTATGCTATTTGTGCTTGGGGATCAACTGCAGCAACACACCTAAAGCCAATAATAACCCAACAAAAAGCTGCAGTAAGAATAATCAC
>NC_091335.1:25204392-25206892 GCF_038502225.1 Cherax quadricarinatus | reverse complement strand
GGGAGGAGGGGTTGCACTGCTCATAAAACACCAATGGGGATTTGAAAAGAAAATGGAAGGCATGGACATGATTGGAGAAAGAGACTACATTGTAGGTACAATTCAGTCGGAGAACATAAAGTAGTCATTGGGAGTGATGTATAACCCACCACAGAACTGCAGGAGGCCAAGAGAGTAGTGAAGAAGAAAACAACAGGGTGATGGTGGACACACTGGCTGAGGTGGCAAGAAGAGCTCACTCGAGCAGAGCAAAGTTACTGGTAATGGGCGATTTCAACCACAGGGAGATCGACTGGGAAAACCTGGAGCCACATGGGGGTCCCGAAACATGGAGACCAAGATGATGGATGTGGTACTTGAAAACCTCATGCATCAACATGTCAGGGACACAACCAGAGAGAGAGGAGGATGAGCCAGCAAGACTGGATCTTGTGTTCACCCTGAGCAGTTCAGACATCGAGGACATCACTTACGAGGAAGGCCCCTTGGAGCTAGCGATCATGTGGTTCTGAGTTTTGACTATATAGTAGAGTTACAAGTGGAGAAGGTAAGCAGGAACTGAAGGGGACAGGCCAAACTATAAAGGGGAGGGGACTACACAGGTATGAGAAACTTCCTGCAGGAGGTTCAGTGGGACAGAGAAATGGTAGGAAAATCAGTAAACGAGATGATGGAATATGTGGCAACAAAGTGCAGGGAGGCAGAGGAAAGTTTTTGTTCCCAAGGGAAACAGAAATAATAGGAAGACCAAAACAAAGAGGTCCTTGGTTTACCCAGAGAAGGTGTAGGGAGGCAAAAAATAAGTGCAACAGAGAATGGAAAGGTACAGGAGGCATAGGACCCAGGAAAACAAGGAGATTAGTAGAAGAGCCAGAAACAGTATGCATAGATGGAGGAGGCCCAGCGACAGTATGAAAACGACATAGCATCGAAAGTCAAATCTGACCCGAAACTGCTGTATAGCCACATTAGGAGGAAGACAACAGTCAAGGACCAGGTGAAAAGGCTGAGGAAAGAAGGTGGAGAACTCACAAGAAACGATCAAGAGGTATGTGAGGAGCTCAACACGAGATTTAAGGAAGTATTTACAGTAGAGACAGGAAGGACTCTGGGGGGACAGACCAGATGGGGACACCAACAAGGAATACACCAACAAGTGTTGGACGACATACATACAGATGAGGAGGAGGTGAAGAAACTGCTAAGGGACATCGATACCTCAAAGGCAATGGGACCGGACAACATCTCTCCATGGGTCCTTAGAGAGGGAGCAGATATGTTGTGCATACCACTTACCACAATCTTCAACACATCCCTGGAAACTGGGCAACTACCTGAGGTATGGAAGACGGCAAATGTAGTTCCCATTTTCAAAAAAGGAGACAGAAAAGAGGCACTAAACTATAGACCTGTGTCATTGACGTGTATAGTATGCAAAATTATGGAGAAGATTATCAGGAGGAGAGTGGTGGAGCACCTGGAACGGAACAGGAGTATAAATGCCAACCAGCACGGATTCACGGAAGGCAAATCCTGTGTCACAAACCTTCTGGAGTTTTATGATAAAATAACAGAAGTAAGACAAGAGAGAGAGGGGTGGGTTGATTGCATCTTCTTGGACTGCAAGAAGGCCTTTGACACAGTTCCTCACAAGAGATTAGTGCAGAAGCTAGAGCATCAGGCGCATATAACAGGAAGGGCACTGCAATGGATCAGAGAATACCTGACAGGGAGGCAACAACGAGTCATGGTACGTAATGATGTATCACAGTGGGCACCTGTGACGAGCGGGGTCCCACAGGGGTCGGTCCTAGGACCAGTGCTATTTTTGGTATATGTGAACGACATGACGGAAGGGTTAGACTCAGAAGTGTCCCTGTTTGCAGATGATGTGAAGTTAATGAGGAGAATTAAATCTGATGAGGACCAGGCAGGACTTCAAAGAGACCTGGACAGACTGGACACCTGGTCCAGCAAATGGCTTCTCGAATTTAATCCTGCCAAATGCAAAGTCATGAAGATAGGGGAAGGGCACAGAAGACCACAGACAGAGTATAGGCTAGGCGGCCAAGACTGCAAACCTCACTCAAGGAGAAAGATCTTGGGGTGAGTATAACACCGAGCATGTCTCCGGAAGCACACATCAATCAGATAACTGCTGCAGCATATGGGCGCCTGGCAAACCTGAGAACAGCATTCCGACACCTTAGTAAGGAATCATTCAAGACACTGTACACCGTGTATGTCAGGCCCATACTGGAGTATGCAGCACCTGTTTGGAACCCGCACTTGATAAAGCACGTCAAGAAACTAGAGAAAGTACAAGGTTTGCAACAAGGTTAGTTCCAGAGCTAAGGGGAATGTCCTATGAAGAAAGATTAAGGGAAATCGGCCTGACGACACTGGAGGACAGGAGGGTCAGGGAGACATGATAACGACATATAAAATACTGCGTGGAATAGACAAGGTGGACAAGGACAGGATGTTCCAGGAGGGACAC
>NC_091335.1:25135215-25204292 GCF_038502225.1 Cherax quadricarinatus | reverse complement strand
AGAGATTAGAAGAGGAGCTGAGACATCTGAAACAGCACAGAGACAAAGATATTACAGAAGTAGCATCGGCAATGGCTACATCGAACACAGACAACAGGTCCGAAGGAAGCATGGAAACTAAACTGTATGCAGAGGTCCTGTCAAACCCACATGGGGCCAAAACAAAGACAGGGAGCACTCTAGGACAGAAAGAGAGGTTGGAAGACATTGATGGAACTAGGACATGTGCAAGGACCTTACCAGATACCTGTGGGGGCCAGGAGCAGGTGAGCAGGAAGGATAAACCAAGAAGCATAGGGGCCATAACGAGGGAAGGGACTGAAGGAAGGAACACTCCACGGGAAGGAACTAAAACACATCAGAGGATGCAATGGGAGTCACAGTGGGAGGTGGAAAGGGAGAGATCCGTGTTTGTCTATGGGCTAGACGAAGCTAAAGGGGAAACTTATGATGAAAGAAAGCAGGAGGAGAAAAAAGCGATTGAAGACATCATGAAGGTGATAGGCGAGGGGGACATGACCCAGGTGGCAAATTTTCGGAGAATTGGGTGGTTCACAAAGAAAAGGAATCGGCCTCTCAAAGTAATTTTCAAGGCAGAATCAACCCGAACCATGATCCTGCAGGAGAAAGCACGGCTGAGAGGCAAGCAGGAGTTCCGGAGTGTGTACCTCGACCGAGACAGAACACAGGACGAAAGGAAGACAATGAAAGAGAGAGTTCAAAAACGAAAGGAGAAATGGGAGGAAATGAAAAAGGAGAGCAGAATAACCCAGGATCAAATGGAAGGACAAGCGCACCCCCCAGAAACACCTGCAGAAGGACTCCAGCCACGACACCCCCAAGGCAACTGAACATTCCAAACCAACCATCATACACCGATCCCTCTGTTTCCACCCCCCGCACCACAGTTACAGTATTAGAACAGAAGTTGAAGGTTTGGTACACAAATGCAGATGGATTAACGAATAAACATGAGGAATGGCAAGAAAGAATCAATGAGAAGTCCCCAGACATCATAGCAGTTACAGAAACAAAACTCATGGAGACAATAACAGATGCAATCTTCCCACCAGGATACCAGATCATGAGGAAAGATAGAAGGGGTAGGGGGGGAGGTGGGGTTGCTCTGCTCGTAAAAAACAGATGGAAATTCGAGAAAATGGAAGGAATAGATGAGACAGGAGAAAGAGACTACATAGCAGGTACACTTCAGTCTGGGGAACACAAAGTGGTCATTGCAGTGATGTATAATCCACCACAGAACTGCAGGAGGCCAAGAGAGGAATATGAAGAGAGCAACAGAGCAATGGTGGACACACTTGCTGAGGTGGCAAGAAGAGCTCACTCCAGCAGAGCAAAGTTGCTGGTTATGGGGGATTTCAACCACAGGGAGATTGACTGGGAAAACCTGGAGCCACATGGGGGTCCCGAAACATGGAGAGCCAGGATGTTGGACGTGGTGCTGGAAAACCTCATGCACCAACATGTTAAGGACACTACCAGAGTGAGAGGGGAGGATGAACCAGCAAGATTGGACCTTGTGTTCACCCTGGGCAGCTCAGACATTGAGGACATCAAGTATGAGAGTCCCCTAGGAGCTAGCGACCACGTGGTTCTGTGCTTTGAATACATAGTAGAGCTGCAAGTGGAGAGAATAACAGGAGTAGAATGGGAAAAGCCTGACTATAAAAGAGGGGACTACATAGGGTTGAAGAACTTCCTGCGGGAGGTCCAGTGGGACAGAGAACTGGCAGGAAAGCCAGTAAATGAAATGATGGAATATGTAGCAACAAAATGCAAGGAGGCAGTGGAAAGGTTCATTCCCAAGGGCAACAGTAACAACGGGAAGACCAGAACAAGCCCCTGGTTTACCCGACGGTGTAAGGAGGCAAAAACAAAGTGCAATAGAGAATGGAAAAAGTACAGAAGGCAGAGAACACACGAAAATAGGGAGATCAGTCGCAGAGCCAGGAACGAGTACGCACAGGTAAGGAGGGAGGCCCAGCGACAGTATGAAAATGACATAGCATCGAGAATCAAGACTGACCCGAAACTGTTGTATAGCCACATCAGGAGGAAGACAACAGTCAAAGACCAGGTGATCAGATTAAGGACAGAAGGTGGAGAACTCACAAGAAATGATCAGGAGGTATGTGAGGAGCTGAACAGGAGATTTAAGGAAGTTTTTACAGTAGAGACAGGAAGGGCTGTGGGAAGACAGCACAGAAGGGAACATCAAGAGGGAATATACCAACAAGTGTTGGATGACATACGAACAACTGAGGAGGAGGTGAAGAAGCTCTTAAGTGACCTTGACACCTCAAAGGCGATGGGACCGGACAACATCTCCCCATGGGTCCTTAGAGAAGGAGCAGAGATGCTGTGTGTGCCTCTAACCACAATCTTCAACACATCCCTTGAAACTGGGCAACTACCTGAGAAATGGAAGACAGCTAATGTAGTCCCCATATTTAAGAAAGGAAACAGAAACGAGGCACTAAACTACAGACCTGTGTCTCTGACATGTATTGTGTGCAAAGTCATGGAGAAGATTATCAGGAGGAGAGTGGTCGAACACCTGGAAAGGAACAAGATTATAAATGAAAACCAGCATGGGTTCATGGAAGGCAAATCTTGTATCACAAACCTCCTGGAGTTTTATGACAAGGTAACAGAAGTAAGACACGAGAGAGAGGGTTGGGTAGATTGCATTTTCCTAGACTGCAGGAAGGCCTTTGACACAGTTCCCCACAAGAGATTAGTGCAGAAGCTGGAGGATCAGGCACACGTAAAAGGAAGGGCACTGCAATGGATAAGGGAATACCTGACAGGGAGGCAGCAACGAGTCATGGTACGTGAAGAGGTATCACAGTGGGCGCCTGTTACGAGCGGGGTCCCACAGGGGTCAGTTCTAGGACCAGTGCTATTTTTGATATATGTGAACGACATGATGGAAGGAATAGACTCTGAAGTGTCCCTGTTCGCAGATGACGTGAAGTTGATGAGAAGAATTAAATCGGACGAGGATGAGGCAGGACTGCAAAGAGACCTGGAGAGGCTGGACATGTGGTCCAGTAACTGGCTCCTCGAATTCAATCCAGCCAAATGCAAAGTCATGAAGATTGGGGAGGGGCAAAGAAGACCGCAGACAGAATATAGGCTAGGTGGACAAAGACTACAGACCTCACTCAGGGAGAAAGACCTTGGGGTGACCATAACACCGAGCACATCACCGGAGGCACACATCAACCAAATAACCGCTGCAGCATACGGGCGCCTGGCAAACCTGAGAATAGCGTTCCGATACCTTAATAAGGAATCGTTCAAGACACTGTACACTGTGTATGTTAGACCCATACTGGAGTATGCAGCACCAGTCTGGAACCCACACCTGGTCAAGCACGTCAAGAAGTTAGAGAAAGTACAAAGGTTTGCAACAAGGCTAGTCCCAGAGCTCAAGGGAATGTCGTACGAGGAAAGGTTAAGGGAAATCGGACTGACGACACTGGAGGACAGAAGGGTCAGGGGAGACATGATAACGACATACAAGATACTGCGGGGAATAGACAAGGTGGACAGAGATAGGATGTTCCAGAGAGGGGACACAGGGACAAGGGGTCACAACTGGAAGCTGAAGACTCAGACGAGTCACAGGGACGTTAGGAAGTATTTCTTCAGTCATAGAGTTGTAAGCAAGTGGAATAGCCTAGCAAGTGAAGTAGTGGAGGCAGGAACCATACATAGTTTTAAGAAGAGGTATGACAAAGCTCAGGAAGCAGAGAGAGAGAGGATCCAGTAGCGATCAGTGAAGAGGCGGGGCCAGGAGCCGAGTCTCGACCCCTGCAACCTCAATTAGGTGAGTACAATTAGGTGAGTACACACACACACACACCACACACACACACACACACACACACACACACACCACACACACACACACACACACACACACCACACACACACACACACACACACACACACACACACACACACACACCACACACACACACACACACACACACACACACACACACACACCACACACACACACACACACACACACACACACACACACACACCACACACACACACACACACACACACACACACACACATACAAGTTTTATCGACAAAACACAATTCCAACGCTCAGAAGGGAATATAATATTACCTACGATATAAGTGCTGGAGAGCCAGCCCACAATACTGACAGTATCCCCTAATACTGAGTTACCACCAATTCTCTTTATTTATCCAATTTAGAGAAAATTGCCTCTAATGATCGGCTGGGAGCGAGTTAGTTAATTCAGTCGTACCGCCTGAGTTCCTGAAGCTTTGTATGAATTTTCAACTAAATACAATATCTCACATTATTATTCTTACGATGGCAGATTTATTTGACATTTTGCTGACGACTCTTGATTTATTTCCAGTTTATTTTATACAGGTTTTATTTGTTCTTGATCAATTGTGTTGTTGTTGTTGTTGTTGTGTTCATTGTATTTGTGTAAGCTCTCAGCAGTGGCAGTTGTACTGATTGGGTGTTGATTGGTATTCATAGTGACTGGTATTATTAGTGATTGTTATTCTCAGCGACTGGTATTCTTAGCGACTGGTATTCTTAGCGACTGGTATTCTTAGCGACTGGTATTCTTAGCGACTGGTATTCTTAGCGATTGGTATCCTTGGTGATTGGTATCCTTGGTGATTGGTATTCTCAGCGACTGGTGTCCTTGGTGACTGGTATTCTCAGCGACTGGTATTCTTAGCGACTAGTATTCTTGGTGACTGGTATTCTTAGCGACTAGTATTCTTGGTGACTGGTATTCTTAGCGACTAGTATTCTTGGTGACTGGTATTCTTAGGCGCTGGGCAGGCACCTACAATCAAGTACCTGATCAGCCGGGCTGTAGTTCGTACGTTGGTTTACGTGCGGCCAGCAGTAACAGCCAGGTTAATCAGGCCCTGATCCACCACGAAGCCTGGTCTCAGACCGGGCCGCGGGGGACGTTGACCCCCGAAACATTCTCCAGGTATACTCTAGGTATTCTTAGTGATTGGAATTCTTAGCGATTGGTATTCTTAGTGATTGAAATGCTTGTTGGGATACTTATTTCGATATATGTTGATGGGGATATTTATTGACTGGGATGTTTATTGATGGGGATACATATTGATGAGGATACTTATTGATGGGGATGCTTGTTGATGGGAATACTTAATGACGGGGATGCTTATTGATGGGGGATACTTGCTGACTGGGATACTTATTGATGGGGATACTTATTGATGGGGAGACTTACTGATGGGGAGACTTATTGATGGGGATGCTTGTTGATGGGGAGACTTACTGATGGGGAGACTTAGTGATGGGGATACTTATTGATGGGAATACTTATTGATGGGGATACTTACAGATTATATTGAATTATGGATTTTTTCCTTTAAAGCTTTCGTGCGACAATTTGAATGCCTCTTCTGATCGGCTTCAAACTTCCATCACTGGTATATGTTACATAGGTCATGTACTCTCGGTTTTATACATGCAAAAATATTGCAGCAGATCGACTTCAAACTTTCACTCATTATCTGTACTATGAGGGCTCTTAGTTGTGTTAGGAGGGTTCTTAGCTGTGCTAGGACCCTTAGCTGTGCCAAGAGGGCTCGTAACTGTGCCAAGAGGGATCTTAGCTGTTCTAGGGGGCTCTTAGCTGTGCTTTGAGGGCTCTCAGCTGTGCCAAGAGGTCTCTTAGCTGTGCCAAAAGGTCTCTTAGATGTGCCAAGAGGGCTCTTAGCCGTGCTTGTAGGGCTCTTAGCTGTGCTTGTAGGGCTCTAAGCTGTGCTATTAGGGCTCTCAGCTGTGCTAGGAGGGCTCTCAGCTGTGCTAGGAGGGCTCTCAGCTGTGCTAGGAGGGCTCTCAGTTGTGCTAGGAGGGCTCTCAGCTGTGCTAGGAGGGCTGCTACCGGTTTAAAAACTGCAGTACGTTCCTTGCGTCACCAAAATGATAAATATTTTAAACTCACTCGTTATTCCAAGCGTTAGTTTAGAATGTTACATTAAATAAAAAGGTCATGGTAACGGAGACACTAATGAGGTGTAATGAAATTTTTTACCGACAACGTTTCGCTCAGTTAGCAGGCTTTTTCGAAGACGACTCACGAAATCGTACTGACACGATTGTAAACAAACCATACCACGGACGGGGTTAGAACCCAGTGGCTAACGCGTCGGTCTGGAGTTTTATGACTCTGATCGTGGGTTCTAATCCCGCCCTTGGTATGGTTTGTGTTTTTTTTCAATGACGACTCGGGAAGCGTTGTCGGTAAAGAGTCTTATTACACGGCTTTTGTGTCTTGGTTCCCATCGTCTCGACGGGAAGGTCATCATCCGTGTTTATATGATCAAGCAAACTCTTGCACACCTTTCGCCCACACTAGCACTTCAATCTTTCTTCAACATAGGCAACCACCCTTCCAAACGTATCATAAAAACATGGAACTAAGGTCCGAATGAATCGGCTACGTAACCTATGTCAAGGAGCACTACGGTGATGCTTGCTATGGAAGGTTACTTCTTCCGAATCCTTGTCTCTCGCTCGTCTCCCAAAAGAGGATTTAGATTATTATCAAGGCGGTTTCTTGAAGTCAAACCTGATGCTCTGAGGGATAAAGATGTCTTTGCTAACAGTGATTTTTGATCTGTGAAAGAGGTGATCTCCAAGAGTGTCAGCAGTGATATGTTGGTGTCAGAAGCCAGACACGAGTGGAGTCAGTGGAGTCAGTGCACCTGTTACGGATTCCCTCTAATGAATTGGCAAAGGTGTAGTATTCCTTTAAGAAGTAGAAGATTGCAGCTTCTTGTGTTCCAGTTTTTCCTGTCATATAAACAGTTTAGAAATCAGACAGGTTGAAGAATGAGACACTTGTACAACATTTGGGAATCTTCATTGTTGCACGTGTCACACTTTCTCCTTCAGGAGGAGCCACATGTCTACGGAACATCCATCAAAATCAAGTCTTTTTGTACGTCACTATTGCCAGGGTCAGTCCAGACTATAAGTATTCCTGGGAGGTTGCAACTCCAGCTAACGTAGATGTAATCAAGTGCAAACCTTGCCACAGGAACTACTAGTAGTCACACACCTACGTTATTCTGTGCTTGAATGTAAACAGAATCATACATTCAGAAACCACTCTCACAATTATTCAACAAATATTGAAGTATTTTATTCACAGTGGGATATTGTCAGCAAATCTGGGGAAAAAATTCTGACTTATTGTAAACAAATCTTACTGTTTTTTTGTGCCCTAATTGATGACTACACAAACAGTAATGTCGACATAAATTTGTAGAAAGTTCTTTCGGACATAAACTTGCTAGGCTCTGATGATACTGGGACACAGTCCCTGGACACATCCTGTGACTAACACTCACAGGATGGTTATGGTGTGACTACCACCCACATGATGGGTATGGTGACTACCACTCATAGGATGGGTATGATGACTACCACCCACAGGATGGGTATGATGACTACCACCCACAGGATGGGTATGGTGACTACCACCCAGAGGATGGGTATCAAGGCAACTATACTCCCTCTTCCCTGCATCCTCCAGACCCTGCGTCATTCAAACCTTGCATCCTCCAGACCCTGCGTCATTCAAACCTTACATCCTCCAGACCCTGCGTCATTCAAACCTTACATCCTCCAGACCCTGCGTCATTCAAACCTTACATCCTCCAGACCCTGCGTCCTCCAGACCCTGCGTCCTCCAGACCCTGCGTCCTCCAGACTCTGCGTCCTCCAGACTCTGCTTCTTCCAGACCCTGCGTCCTCCAGACCCTGCGTCCTACAAGCTTCCCAATTTTGTGAATTCTCTTCAAGCTCTAGTGAGCGTTGTTCCACAGCTCTAGTGAGCGTGCTTGCACAACTTTAGTGAGCGTGCTATCGCAGATCTTGTGAGACACACACACACACACACACACACACACACACACACACACACACACACACACACACACCACAAATGGAGTACAGGCTTGATGGACAAAGGCTGCAAATCTCTGTCAAGGTGAAGGGCCTCGGGGTGATCATAATACCAAGAATATCACCCTAGTGACCTCGGCAGCAAACATGCACCTGGTAAATCTAAGATTGGCTAATAGGAACCTCCACAAGGCTTCATTCACCACGCTATACACCAGGACCATCTTGAAGTATGCAGCGCCAGTTTGGAACCCATACCTGATAAAACATGTCAAGATATGTACCTGAAAAAGTGTAGAAGTTTGCAACAAGACTAGTCCCGGAGCTGAGAGGTATGTGTTTTGAGGAGAGGAACGAGGAGCTAAACCCTGTGACATTAGAAGACATGATCAGTTGTGTAATGATAACGTACGGAAAATAGCTCGGTTGGTAGAACAGTCAGCTCACACATAGGGGTCCGTGGTTCGATCCCCTGTGCGGGTAGAAAAACATTAGGGAGTGTTTTCTTAAGACACCTGCTGTCCATGTTCACTTAGCAGTAACTAGGTACCTGAGTGTTAGTGGACTGGTGTGGGTCGCATCCTGGGGGACAAAATTAACCTAATTTGCCCGAAATATTCTGCATAACAAGGGGCTTTATATATATATATATATATATATATATATATATATATATATATATATATATATATATATATATAATGTATGTATACGTTGTACATGTACTTGTAGAAATAAAGATTATTTATTATTATTATTAGTAGTAGTAGTAGTAATAGTACACTGAGAGGCGGGAACCAGGTACACGAGGGCACAGCTAGAAATTGTCAGGAAATATTTCTTTAACCTGAGAGTGATCAAAATGTCCAATGACTTGAACAGTGAAGTGGTAGAGGCAGGGTCCATACAAAGCTTGAAGAATAGGTATGATAGGCCTCATGCAGGTAGGCGTAAACCCATTGCTGTCCCGCAGAGTCTGGGCCAGGAGCCAAGAATCGACCCCTGCAACCACAAACAGGAACACACACATACCCACGAAGGCAATGCGTGCAAATCATGCGTTATACGAGGCGAATGAGAGCGTTGGTGCCAGACTGCTCCGTCTAAATTGAAAACCTGGAGTGAAGTGTGGGAGTGTCACTCTTACAGTGTGTAGGAGTGGTACTCTTACACTGTGTGGGAGTGGCACTCTTACAATGTGTGGGAGTGGAACTCTTACAATGTGTGGGAGTGGCACTTTTTCAATGTGTGGTAGTGGCACTGTTACAATGTGTAGGAGTGGGACTCTTACAATGGGTGGGAGTGGCACCCTTACAGTGTGGGAGAGTGACACTCTTACAGTGTGGGAGAGTGACACTCTTGCAATGTGGGGGATATGGTGGGGGTGTGACGGCCCTGCAATCCACACATACTGCAGTAATCCGGTGAAATGGTGCTCCTCTCCCTCTTCCCCCTCCTGTAACTTACCTTCCCCTCTCTTCCCCTCTAGTATCCTTCCTTCCCTGAATGACACCAGCGGGACTAATCGTCCACATTATTTCTATGGAGAGTAAAGCCGGGCATTACACCCCTCCCTCTCCCTTACCTTCCCTCCGCCCCTCCATCTCCCCTCTTACCCTCCTCCTCCTCCTTTCTTTATGTCTCTCCCCCACTCCACTTCCTCCCTCCTCCTTGTCCCCTCTCCATCCCTTTCTTCGAGGTGCTGACACAGCCAGATCAAGACACTAACTCTATTCAGTGTAACCAAGGGACTTTCTACATGCGTATCTACATACGTGGTACCGGAGCATGTTGCACTGCATCATGTGTGTGTGTTTGTGTGTGTGTATGTGTACGTGTGTACACATACACACATGTGTATATGTACACACACACACACATAGGATAAATACATAGGATCCATACACAGGATCCATACATAGGATCCATACATAGGATCCATACATAGGATCCATACACAGGATCCATACACAGGATCCATACATAGGATCCATACATAGGATCCATACACAGGATCCATACATAGGATTCATACATAGCTTTAAGAAGAGGTATCATAAAGCTCTTGGAGCAGGCAGAAAGTGGACCTAGTGAAGAGCCGGGGCCAGGAGCTTTGAATCGACCCCTGCAGCCACAGATAGGTGGGTACACACACGAGCGTGAATTACTGTGGTCGTATGTAACCAGAATCAATGTGAAAGTGACAGCAGATGTCAGAACACAAGCCACGACCCTTGTCTGAGTTGCATTCTCCCGTTGCAAGCAACTCTCAATCTGCCTGAGATCCTCCACAGATAGTCTCACAAGCATGAAGATCCTTACACTCGCAAGTGAACGAAACGTTAGTGTACTGGTGTACTGTAGAAAAAATCCTCAGGATGTTGAACACTCATAAAGCAGAGTTAATGTCAAAGCGAACTCCAATGTTCTTGTAAACCAACTTAAATAACTATCCAGTAGGTATACTGGATAGTTATTTCAGTTAATTTTAAGGCCGCAAGGAATGCTTTGTATATCCAGGGGTCTTACCTGGAGAGAGTTTCGGGGGGTCAACTCCCCCACGGACCGGTCAGTGACCAGGTCTGTAAAGTATGCCAATAATGTCGACAAATTATGTATCAGTTGTATTTTGTTCTTTTTAGAATTTATTATTATTATTATTATTATTATTATTATTATTATTATTATTATTATTATTATTACAGTCGTCGACATTCCTGCATCTTTAAGACAACCGATATTGTTGATATAATCAACGAACGTGTGGGTAAATTTTCGTTCGTTTGAGCAGTGGTCGCCCTTTCACAGCTAACACACATTGCTGTTAAATCGTCAGATGATATTTCGGTTCGTCGAGCACCATTATCGTGTCAGAAGTGACTTACGGTTGTCCCACCCTCTTCCTTACCCGATGTTCACAAGGGTTTATTTTACATCGTGAGATTTATCGATTAAGAGTGGTGACCTTGCCTCAGCTCATCTGCAAGCTTAGTCTTATCTAAGGATGTCTCCATAGCTGTGTTATCTTACCTCACATCATTTTAAAGCCATGCTCTATCTAAGGTTGCCCTTACAGCAGTGACCTTGACTGCTAGGTGAGCATAAGGCATCAAGTGTAAGATGTGTATCAATGGTATCCAATACCGAGAAGATGACGAATCAGACTTAGATGTTACACATGCGTGAAATTCATCAATAGGCATAAGGAGTCTTGTCCATATTTCTCTTACTCGTCTATAAAGATTCCTAGTGTTTCTCCATGTATCTTATTCTTTAATTTTTCAGTATTTTACTGTATGTAACATAATGCCTGTCGTCACGCTTAAGAACTAACGAAGTTCATTTGTTTCTAGGGTCACCTCAGATAGCATTGACTTCATCTCCACAATTCGTCACCATATTTCACCTTATTACATCTGCAATTCCTCTCAGTCCGTCTTACAATCTTATTCAATTCCTCTATCAATGACTGGGCATCGTTTGAAGCGTCTTAAAGATTGTACACACAATTGATTCCAAATCTTGGCTAGTCAGATGGCTAATATCTCCAGCTGTGGGTCATCATGTAAGACCCGTGACAGGAAACACTTGTTATGTTTCCTTTAAGGGTGATGGACTGATTACATCGTCTTCAAGTATCTTCTGCTTCTATCAACTTTTCTGTACTCGACTGAAGAAGCCTACTGTGTAGGCGAAACGTTTCGAAATAAAGTTACCTAACTGTTGCATATGTGTCTTACCTAACAATCTGTCGGTATTTTATACCATTTTAATGTTCATTCTGTCAGACACTGCAACACAAGGGTATCTTGGTACAGACCATCAACTCCGACAACCTCTACTAGTGAGAACGGCTGGGTTTGAGAGGGACCTGACCTCCCAAAGCAACCTACGTCTCACCTCCTGGCACTATATAAGGCCCCATTCTGTCACTTCAACTTCATATTGTTTCAGACAACGGAACAATGCTCTTCTCCAGACTGAGGGACTGACCACCTCAAAACTTTAAGGGTGATGGACTGATTACATCGTCTTCAAGTATCTTCTGCTTCTATCAACTTTTCTGTACTCGACTGAAGAAGCCTACTGTGTAGGCGAAACGTTTCGAAATAAAGTTACCTAACTGTTGCATATGTGTCTTACCTAACAGACATAAATGCGGTGAAATGTGATTCTTCTCTGTACTGGACTGAAGAAGTAACACTGGCTGGCGAAACCGTTTCCAAACCTTGGGTATTTTATAATGTATGTTAGATAAAAGGACATGTGTGCAACTTGTACGACGTTTAATTGTGGCAACGTTTCGTTCTCTAGGAGCTTTGTCAAGCGGTTTTATAAAAGGTAAATGTATTTGACAACCTGTCTAGCATGGGCTAGTAGACTTACGCTAGACAGGTTGACTAATAGAAAGCAAAGAGTCTGTATAAATGGGATGAAATCTGAATGGCGTCCAGTCACAAGTGGCGTTCCACAAGAATCACTTTTAGGCCCATTGTTGTTCATTATTTACATTGATGACCTTGACAAAGGAATAACAAGTGTCATAAGTAAATTCGCTGATGACACAAACAATAGGTCGAATAATAGCCTCTGAGGAGGATATTAAACTTAAGGAAGATTTATTCTATATACCTGGAAGAAACCTTACGGATTTGTTTTGTAATCCTTAGCAATTTTGATATCGTAGTCTCGTATAGTTTTCTTATCATTTTCTTAACTTCCCTCTTAATGTGAATATATTGATTCATAGTTGACCTCTTACTTTCTGTGATATTTCAAAAAGATGTTTGAGCCTGTTTATCATCCATTTCGGATATTTCTCTATACAGAATAAATGTTCTTTGAGCAGCGTGTATAATGTTTAGAAAACTGTCGTATTGATAATTCTCTTAGATATCCCGGTCCACGCCTCAAAGGTGTTCTCTAAGTCTATTATAATCTGCTATGGATAAATGGTCTGGTGATACCGACAAGATGTGGAAAACGCCACTTACAGTTCAGTTAGACACATGTGCAACTCTTGGGTATCTTTATTGAGGAAACGTTTCGCCATACAGTGGCTTCATCAGTCCATACAAAGGAGAAACTTGAAGAACAGGAGGAGAATGAGGTAATCAGTTCCTCAACCTTGAGTCGATGTGGTCAGTCCATCAATCTTGAATAGAATACGGCATACGTGCTGAGAAGGAGCTTATAAACCGTAGGCAGGAGAGGTGCAGCAGTCGTAGGTGGTGTCACATTTGTCCAATGTGGAAGTAGGTCGTGCCCAAGGGTTAGGCAAGCGAAGAATTCCCAAGTATTAAGATCCCAAGAAGTTGCAGTGTCTGACAGGATTGTAGATGAATGGTTCAAAGAACCGACATGTTGTTAAATTAGACACATGTGCAACTCTTGGGACTCTGAGGGACTGATTACCTCATTCTCCTCCTGTTCTTCAAGTTTATCCTTTGTATGGACTGATGAAGCCACTGTGTGGCGAAACGTTTCCTCAATAAAGATACCCAAGAGTTGCACATGTGTCTAATTTAACAACGTGTCGGTTCTTTGAACCATTCATCTACTTACAGTTCAGGACATTTATTAAAGGAAACGTTTCACCGAGAGTGGCTTCTTCAGTCCTAATACAGAGAAAACTAAGAAAACCAGTCTATATAGTGGCAGTAGTCGGGTGGAGTGTCGTGTTGGTAGTAGTAGTAGTAGCAGCAGTAGTAGTAGTAGCAGCAGCAGTAGTAGTAGCAGCAGTAGTAGTAGTAGTAGTAGTAGTAGTGGTTAGGCGGGTTGGATTAGAGAAGGACGTGTTGACATCATGTTACAGCAGTCTCCAGAGTGGGTAATATCCTGTTGATTAGCAATTTGGAGATATTGTAACTACCGGACTTTTGATGGATAGTGTTACTGACAACAATTAGGGCAGCTTCTATGCACTTTCGTCGTCTTAAATCGTATTCTTTAATCACTGAATTTAACGAGGTGTCCAGCATCGTAAACCAACCTACAAGAAAGATCTACATTTCTTCTTTCTCCATGACACCAGAACTAAAAGTGGGGTAGTTATTAGCTTCTTTCTGAGAGCCTAGAGAATTTCCAGTCCGCAGTTCCTCAAGGAAGAATGCACATACATCATCCATTCTTTAGTTCACTACACTTTCCCCTACACTTCATACGTGACTGCAGGAAACGTGCGACACGTATCCTCAACAAGACCAACACCAATCAAGTTGAAGAAAAGCCTCCAAGTTATGTCGTTTACATGTCAGCAACGTTACAACTAACGTGTCAATAATGTTTGATAGAAAACTGGCTAAAATATCTACCAGCTAATCAACTACTATTAAAAGTCTAGTTCAAAAACTCAAGCATGACTCTGGCATAAGTGCAGGAATATACACTATACCATGTGGGGGGATGTGACAAAGTATATGTGGGGGAAACAGCCTGCCTCTGGATATTACTATCAGAGAACACAAAAATGCTTGAAATTAAGACACTTGTGCAACATCTGGGTATCTTTATTGTAGACGTTTCGCCATCCAGTGGCTTTATCAATACAAATTCTAGGACATAATTTGAAGACAGTAGAACTATATACAGAAGATAAGGCAATCAGTCCCTCAGCCTTGGAGTTGGTGCGAAGAGCACCATAGTCGTGGATGTTCTGGAGCAGAGGCAAGGAGGCTGGCGCTTATATACTAACGTCAGGTGGAAAGGGGACGTGTAGCAGACGAGGGCATAGTCACTGGTAGGCGGGATTCCCCAGTGGAAGTAGGTCCTACCCAAAGAGATGGGTTAGTTGTAGTAGTAGTTGTCGTAGTCGTGAAGGTTATGTACATGTCCTCAGAATCAAGATTCCATGATGTTGCAGTGTCTGGCAAGTTGATTACCTCACCTTCTGTATATAGTTCTGTTGTCTTCAAATTATGTTCTAGAATTTGTATTGATAAAGCCACTGGATGGCGAGACGTCTACAATAAAGATACCCGGATGTTGCACATGTGTCTTAATTTCATCTTGTCGGTATTGTATACCATTCCTGTACAAAAATGCTTGCAACAATGATGACCGTAAAAATGCGTGTGTTCAACATATGGACGATGTTGGACACCTCATGAAATTCAGCGATTAAAGAAGATTTAAGACAGCGAAAGTGCATAGAAGCTGCCCTAATTGCTGTCAGTAACACTATCCATCAAAAGTCCGGTAGTTACAGTATCTCAAAATTGCTAATCAACAATACATTACTCATTCTGGAGACTGCTGTAACATGATGTCAACACGTCCTTCTCTAACCAAACCCGTCTCACCACATTAATTCCACTACTACTACTATTACTACTACTAACACCACTACTACTACTATTACTACTACTAACACCACTACTACTACTACCACTACTACTACTACCACTACTAACACCACTACTACTAACACCACCACTACTACTACTATTACTACCACCACTACTACTACTACTACTTCACCACTACTACTACGCACGCGACACTCTACCTGACAACTGCCACTATATATACTCGTTTTCGTAGTTATATCTGTATTAGGACTGAAGAAGCCACTCGTGAGCTGTACATAAGCGTCTTTTGGAGTGGCTGAAACAACGAAGAACCAGAAGACTACTGTGGAAACTTCCAACCCATTTTCGGTGCTACCTGACGAATGTGGGTTGTCTACTGAGAACATTACAACGAGCACCAAGGAAGCATTGGTGGACGAGAGTGAGTCGACATCCTTTGAAACCCCAACGAAGACCATCGAGAACGTCACTATGAAGTCCGCCAGCGAAGGTAAGAATATTGTTTTAGTTGGGGACAGTCAGGTTAAATTTATGGATAGGACTTTTTTGTCTTAGGGACAGGAAGAGGAGGCAGAGGGTATGTTTTTCTGGGGCTGGGATGGGGAATATTGTTAGCCGTCTAGATGAGATCATGGAAGGTAATAGAAGCAACAACATTACGGGAGGCAACGATGTTGGCAAACGTAGGAGTGAAGACCTGATTAGCAGGTATAGGACAGCAATAGAGATAATTAGGAGGAAGGGTGGGAACCCTGTGATATGTGGCATTTTGCCCAGGAGAGGAGTTGGAAATGAATGGTTGTCCAGGGCAATTGGTGTCAAGTGCTGGCTGGACAAACACTGTAAGGAAAATTCAGTAACATTCATAGACAACTGGGATCTCTTCTATGGCAAAAATGAGATGTATGCCAGGGATGGGGTTCACTTATATAGCTCTGGGGCGGGGGAGCACTGGTCAATGCAGTGGAGGGAGCTCTTAGGTCTTTAAATTAGAAATAGATAGTGATATGGGTTTTTGTGGAAATTCAATGAATTCTGAGTGTAGCGATAGTGTGAGTTTTAGGGAAATCAGTAATAGGCAGAGTTATGGTGAATATTGGGAACCCAGTGGACTAGGTGACAAGGAGAGTAACAGGCATAATGGAGGAACAGCAATCAGCAGGAAGAAAAAAGAGAAGGGAGGGTTTCTGAAAATATATTATACTAACAGTCGTAGTGCGAGAAATAAGATGGACGAATTGAGATTAGTTGCGAGTGCAGGTAACATTCATGTTTTTGCCATAACTGAGACGTGGTTTAATATGAAAAATAGGGACATGCCTGCTGAATGTCACATTCAGGGTTTTTAATTGTTTCAAGTATCGGTAAGGGGGAAGGGTGGCACACTATGTCCGAGATCGTTTAAATTATTGCATAAAAACAGGTATAAACTGTTGCCTATGTGTCTTACCTACCAACCTGTCGGTATTGTATACCATATTGATATTCACATGGGTATCCTTGTTTGTAAGAACCAAATAAGAATATAAGAATGGAGGAACACTGCAGAAGGTCTACTGGCCCTCTTGTTGGGTCAACCATAAACTTTAAATAGTCATGAACTACCTCCAGGAAGTTATGTGATTCTACATTTCCAGTCAGAGAATTCCATAAATTTAAGTAACGTTGAAATCTCCTAGAATTACCACGATATCGTGCCATGTAGCCTGAAGAATTTCCTCCCAAGTTTGGGGGACGGTATATTACGCTAAAAATGATTTTTTCAAGCCCCTCCGAAAATTCTGTGTGTGTGTGTTCCTTCATTCTTTACACCCACTTTTACGCAGCAGTTCGGGTGTTCTCGGACAGTGCTACTCCACCTCCCTCCACTAACTTGAAACCCTGATAAATTAGACACATGTGCAACTCTTGGGTACCTTTATTGAGGAAACGTTTCGCCACACAGTGGCTTCATCAGTCCATACAAAGGAGAATCTTGAAGAACAGGAGGAGAATGAGGTAATCAGTCCCTCAACCTTGAGTCGATGTGGTCAGTCCATCAATCTTGGGAATTCTTCGCTTGCCTAATTCTTGACCTACTTCAACATTGAACAAATGTTACACCACCTATGACTGCTGCACCTCTCCTGCCAACGGTTTATAAGCTCCTTCTCAGCCCGTATGCCGTATTCTATTCAAGATTGATGGACTGACCACATCGACTCAAGGTTGAGGGACTGATTACCTCATTCTCCTCCTGTTCTTCAAGATTCTCCTTTGTATGGACTGATGAAGCCACTGTGTGGCGAAACGTTTCCTCAATAAAGATACCCAAGAGTTGCACATGTGTCTAATTTATCAACATGTCGGTTCTCTGAACCATTCATCTACAAACTTGAAACCCTGCATGTGGCATTCGGCAGGCACGTCCCAAATTTTCAAATTAAACCATGTGCCAGTTATTGCAAATACATCAGTGTTACCAACATATGCTACTAATCTCAACTCGTCCATCATGTTTCTAGCACTACGACTATTTTTTGTAAAACAAATTGAGAAACTCTCTCTCCAGTTTTCTCTCACTATTTTCCCTGCTCCTCTACCCTCTCTGCTGCTGTCCTTATTACCTAATGCCACTGTATTTCCAATATTAATCAGTATTCTTACTTTCTGCCTACAAATGGTATCTCCATAGCTCACAATATCGCAACCCTGATAGTTCACAATGATTCTGCATTACCATATTTCATTATCTTCCCACAAAACCCATACCTCTAACAATATCTAGTCTAAAGCCCCCAACAGCTCTGTCCACTGAACTAGCCATTACCTTCACCCCACAAGGTACGTCATTCCACGTACCTTGTGGAGCCCAGGCACGAAGAAGTGGGTTTCCGATTCTTCAGGGCTACGGTACTGTAGCTAGGCTGAGGGACTCATCACCTCATCTGTCTTTTGTTTCTGTCCAAGAAACATCTACATAATAAAGACACCCAGTTACGCATATCTAACTTTTCAATTTGTTGGTATTAAATATCATTGATGTGATGATACTAGGACACTGTACTGGAAACGTTTCGGTCCTGGGAGCTTGGTCACTCCAAATGATCATGAGTTTAATTAGTCAGGAAAGCACCTGAGTGCCAGTGAAGTGACTGAGAGATCATGGGTGTGATAAATGGTTTTGAAAACTGAAACGCTTCGTTACTGTGTGGCGAAACGTTCCCTCGATAAAGATTCCAATATGCTGCCTAAGTGTCTCGTTCTTCCGATCTTGAGTGGCTATAAAATTGGCTGGACAAATACTCGCATGTTAGCGAATAAGGGACTGAATCTGAGGAGGGCCAGTAATGCTGCGGTCTCTCTCCATTCAGTGTTCTTATGTGTGTTATCTAACGACTATCTGGTGGTGGGCAGGGAGATGCGTGTTTGACTATCATGTGTGCTAGTGTGGTGAAAATCCTGTAACTTCCTCTTACACTACCGTATTTGCTATAATAATCCTTGTGGATTCTAAACTTTGGCGTCTTCCGGGACCAGGTTCCATGAAAATTTGTACATGGGTCCAGCGCATCAGCTGCCCCTCGGTGCTTTTTTGAGTCACACACACACACACACACACACACACACAGTAGGATAGCAGATGAACAAGGAGGCTTTAGGGAAGTTAGGGGGTATGTAGACCAAGTGTTTACAGTGAAACATATAGGTGAACAGTATTTAGATAAGGGTAAAGAGGTTTTAGTGGCATTTATGGAATTGGAAAAGGCGTATGACAGGGTGGATAGGGGGGCAATGTGGCAGATGTTGCAGGTGTATGGTATAGGAGGTAGGTTACTGAAAGCAGTGAAGAGTTTTTACGAGGATAGTGAGGCTCAGGTTAGAGTATGTAGGAAAGAGGGAGATTATTTCCCAGTAAAAGTAGGCCTTAGACAAGGATGTGTGATGTCACCGGGGTTGTTTAATATATTTATAGATGGGGTTGTAAGAGAAGTAAATGCGAGGGTCTTGGCAAGAGGCGTGGAGTTAAAAGATAAAGAATCACACATAAAGTGGGAGTTGTCACAGTTGCTCTTTGCTGATGACACTGTGCTCTTGGGAGATTCGAAAGAGAAGTTTCAGAGGTTGGTGGATGAATTTGGTAGGGTATGTAAAAGAAGAAAATAAAAAGTGAATATAGGAAAGAGTAAGGTGATGAGGATAACAAAAAGATTGTATATCAGATTGGAGGGAGAGAGTATGGAGGAGGTGAATGTATTCAGATATTTAGGAATGGACGTTTCAGCAGATTGGTCTGTGAAGGATGAGATGGATAATAGAATTGATGAGGGGAAAAGGGTGAGTGATGCACTTTGGAGTCTGTGGAGGCAAAGAACTTTGTTCGTGGAAGCAAAGAGGGTATTGTATGAGAGTATAGTTGTACCAACACTATTGTATGGGTGTGAAGCATGGGTGATGAATGTTGCAACAAGGAGAAGGATGGAGGCAGTGGAGATGTCATGTCTGAGGGCAATGTGTGGTGTGAATATAATGCAGAGAATTCATAGTTTGGATTACCAATCTATTATCCAGAGGGCTGAGGAGGGGTTGAGGTGGTTCGGAAATGTAGAGAGAATGGAACAAAACAGAATGACTTCGAGAGTGTATAAAACTGTGTTGGAGGGAAGGCGGGGTAGGGGTCGGCCTAGGAAGGGTTGGAGGGAGGTGGTAAAGGAGGTTTTGTGTGCGAGGGGCTTGGTCTTCCATTAAGCATGTGTGAGCTTATTTGACAGGAGTGAGTGGAGACGAATGGTTTTTAATACTTGACGTGCTGTTGGAGTGTGAGCAAAGTAACATTTACAAAGGGATTCAGGGAAACCGGCAGGCGGGACTTGAGTCCTGGAGATGGAAAGTACAGTGTCTGCACTCTGAAGGAGGAGTGTTAATGTTGCAGTTTTATAACTGTAGTGTAAAGCATCCCTCTGGCAAGACAGTGATGGAGTGAATGATGGTGAAAGTTTTTCTTTTTCGGGCCACCCTGCCTTGGTGGGAATCGGCCGATGTGTTAATTAATATATATATATATATATATATATATATATATATATATATATATATATATATATATATATATATATATATATATATTCCATGGTATCTCTGTATCACGCATTTTTGTACTCGTTTATCCTAATGGGCAAATTTCTATCTATTTTTTCCTGGTGAAGACTCCGGCGGTGAAAATTGGATGGCGAGTAGCCTGTCGTTCCCTGGTGAGTTGCTGACGGTTATGGATGCCACGGTAATCAAGTGAACGTTGTTCATAGCAGGCATTGTTGCAAGGGAGGACCATATTCAATATCTCTTGTCGGTCTGTTCCTCGGGTGTCTTAAAGGATGACTTTCACCCATCCTGTGTAGTCTTGTATGAAGACGGCAGAGAACTGAAGACGACTATATGTTTGAAAGATGGAAATATGAACATTTAAGCAGTATAATGTGATTCTTTATTGACAACGTTTCGCCCACACAGTGGGCTTTATCAAGTCACAAACAGATCTACCTGAGTGAAAGGTACGTGAGTATAGGATGGAGTCAGGTGGATTATTGACAACGTTTTTCCCACTGTATGGGCGAAATGTTGTCAATAAAGGATCACAATATGCTGCTTAAGTGTTTATATTTCTATTGTGTCGGTATTTTATACCATTTATTTCCATGTTTGAAAGATACAAATGCGCTCGTCCTCAAAGAAGACGGCATTTGATGGGCGAAAACCTCTCGGGAAGAGACATACAATTGATACTTTTTTTTGTATGTCACAACGGGAGCAGGAATGTATCAAATTATTCTTAATTGTGGGTTTCGTGCACAGTTTCGTGCACAGTTTCGTGTACAGTTTCGTGTACAGTTTCGTGTACAGTTTCATGTACAGTTTAAAGGACAGTGTCGGTGTCGCGGGACCTGCAGAGAACGACGCCAGAGAAGAGGAGTTGGTCATCTCTGCTGGGATCCAGGTTTAAATCTGAAAACATAAGAGCATAAGGAGGAACTCTGCAGTAGGCTTACTGGCTCATACTAGGCATGTCCTTCCCAAACCCACTAATAAAAGTATTTGCCCAACTCATTTTCATTGCTGCCGAAGGAATAAGCTTTGATAACCCTATTTATGTGCAAGTCGTGTGTGTTGAGACGCTTTGGGTATAACAGTAGGATGTCGTTTACATATTCGTATTACAGATTTACGCATGAGTTACACGTTTATAAAAACTTATTTATTCCTTGAGTAACATTGATAATAGGATGGGCGATTATTTTTCTTAGTGGATTTAGATTTGACATTTACCTGCCAATTATGGGCCAGTAGGCCTACTGCAGTGTTCCTCCTTTTGTTCTTATGCAACAGTACTGGGAATATTGAACCGCGACTCTTGTTCCCAGGTTCTCCATCTATGTATTGACTCCACTGCTCTGAGTGACCTGCACATTGCCACTCCAAAACATTGTTGGAAACGCTTATTTTCGTATCTGAAACAGCTGCACTTGATACACAAATTCTGCGAATTCTTCATGTGGGACAGGAAAATTGGTGTCCCTGTTAATCTTCTGTCTTAAAATGGCTGCGTCAGTAGTGACAGTGGTGAATAGATATGCTAGAAATAGTGACAGGAGGTCTTCTGAGTTATAAATGTTCTGAGGTCACTGACCTGAGCAGTGTGGGTAGTTGCTTGCAGGGCGTCCCTCTAACCGGCAGGTAGGTGCTTGCAGGGAGTCCCTCTAACTGGCAGGTAGGTGCTTGCATGGAGTCCCTCTAACTGGCAGGTAGGTGCTTGTAAGGAGTTCCTCTAACCGGCAGGTAGGTGCTTGCAGAGAGTCCCTCTAACCGACAGGTAGGTGCTTGCAGGGCGTCCCTCTAACCGGCAGGTAGGTGCTTGCATGGAGTCCCTCTAACTGGCAGGTAGGTGCTTGCATGGAGTCCCTCTAACTGGCAGGTAGGTGCTTGTAAGGAGTTCCTCTAACCGGCAGGTAGGTGCTTGCAGAGTCCCTCTAACCGACAGGTAGGTGCTTGCAGGGAGTCCCTCTAACCGGCAGGTAGGTGCTTGCAGGGAGTCCCTCTAACCGGCAGGTAGTTGCTTGCAGGGCGTCCCTCTAACCGGCAGGTAGTTGCTTGCAGGGCGTCCCTTTAACCGGCAGGTAGTTGCTTACAAGGAGTCCCTCTAACCGGTAAGTAGGTGCTTGCAGGGAGTCCCTCTAACCGACAGGTAGGTGCTTGCAGAGAGTCCCTCTAACCGACAGGTAGGTGCTTGCAGGGAGTCCCTCTAACCGGCAGGTAGGTGCTTGCAGGGAGTCCCTCTAACCGGCAGGTAGGTGCTTGCAGGGAGTCCCTCTAACCGACAGGTAGGTGCTTGCAGGGAGTCCCTCTAACCGACAGGTAGGTGCTTGCAGGGAGTCCCTCTAACCGGCAGGTAGTTGCTTGCAAGGAGTCCCTCTAACCGGTAAGTAGTTGCTTGCAAGGAGTCCCTCTAACCGGTAAGTAGGTGCTTGCAGGGAGTCCCTCTAACCGGCAGGTAGGTGCTTGCAGGGAGTCCCTCTAACCGACAGGTAGGTGCTTGCAGGGAGTCCCTCTAACCGGCAGGTAGGTGCTTGCAGGGAGTCCCTCTAACCGGCAGGTAGGTGCTTGCAGGGAGTCCCTCTAACCGACAGGTAGGTGCTTGCAGGGAGTCCCTCTAACCGACAAGTAGGTACTTGCAGGGAGTCCCTCTAACCGGCAGGTAGTTGCTTTCAGGGCATCCCTCTAACCGGCAGGTAGGTGCTTGCATGGCGTCCCTCTAACCGGCAGGTAGTTGCTTGCAGGGCGTCCCTCTAACCGGCAGGTAGTTGCTTGCAGGGCGTCCCTCTAACCGGCAGGTAGTTGCTTGCAGGGCGTCCCTCTAACCGGCAGGTAGTTGCTTGCAAGGAGTCCCTCTAACCGGTAAGTAGGTGCTTGCAGGGAGTCCCTCTAACCGGCAGGTAGGTGCTTGAATGGATTCCCTCTAACCGGCAGGTAGTTGCTTGCAGGGCGTCCCTCTAACCGGCAGGTAGTTGCTTGCAAGGAGTCCCTCTAACCGGTAAGTAGGTGCTTGCAGGGAGTCCCTCTAACCGACAGGTAGGTGCTTGCAGGGAGTCCCTCTAACCGGCAGGTAGGTGCTTGCATGGAGTCCCTCTAACCGGCAGGTATGTGCTTGTATGGAGTCCCTCTAACCGGCAGGTAGTTGCTTGCAGGGCGTCCCTCTAACCGGCAGGTAGGTGCTTGCAGGGAGTCCCTCTAACCGGCAGGTAGGTGCTTGCATGGAGTCCCTCTAACTGGCAGGTAGGTGCTTGCAGGGAGTCCCTCTAACCGGCAGGTAGGTGCTTGCAGGGAGTCCCTCTAACCGGCAGGTAGGTGCTTGCATGGAGTCCCTCTAACTGGCAGGTAGGTGCTTGCATGGAGTCCCTCTAACTGGCAGGTAGGTGCTTGCAGGGAGTCCCTCTAACTGGCAGGTAGGTGCTTGCAGGGAGTCCCTCTAACCGGCAGATAGGTGCTTGCATGGAGTCCCTCTAACTGGCAGGTAGGTGCTTGCATGGAGTCCCTCTAACTGGCAGGTAGGTGCTTGCATGGAGTCCCTCTAACCGGCAGGTAGGTGCTTGCAGGGAGTCCCTCTAACCGGCAGGTAGGTGCTTGCATGGAGTCCCTCTAACTGGCAGGTAGGTGCTTGCATGGAGTCCCTCTAACTGGCAGGTAGGTGCTTGCAGGGAGTCCCTCTAACTGGCAGGTAGGTGCTTGCAGGGAGTCCCTCTAACCGGCAGATAGGTGCTTGCATGGAGTCCCTCTAACTGGCAGGTAGGTGCTTGCATGGAGTCCCTCTAACTGGCAGGTAGGTGCTTGCATGGAGTCCCTCTAACCGGCAGGTAGGTGCTTGCAGGGAGTCCCTCTAACCGGCAGGTAGGTGCTTGCAGGGAGTCTCTCTAACCGGCAGGTAGGTGCTTGCAGGGAGTCTCTCTAACCGGCAGGTAGGTGCTTGCAGGGAGTACCTCTAACCGGCAGGTAGGTGCTTGCAGGGAGTCCCTCTAACCGGCAGGTAGGTGCTTGCAAGGAGTCCCTCTAACCGGCAGGTAGGTGCTTGCAGGGAGTCCCTCTAACCGGCAGGTAGGTGCTTGCAGGTAGTCCCTCTAACCGGCAGGTAGGTGCTTGCAGGGAGTCCCTCTAACCGGCAGGTAGGTGCTTGCAGGGAGTCCCTCTAACCGGCAAGTAGGTGCTTGCAGGGAGTCCCTCTAACCGGCAGGTAGGTGCTTGCAGGGAGTCCCTCTAACCGGCAGGTAGGTGCTTGCAAGGAGTCCCTCTAACAAGCAGGTAGGTGCTTGTAAGGAGTTCCTCCAATCGACAGGTAGGTGCTTGCAGGGAGTCCCTCTAATCGGCAGGTAGGTGCTTGTAAGGAGTTCCTCTAACCGGCAGGTAGGTGGTTGCAGGGAGTCCCTCTAACCGACAGGTAGGTGCTTGCAGGGAGTCCCTCTAACCGGCAGGTAGGTGCTTGCAGGGAGTCCCTCTAACCGGCAGGTAGGTGCTTGCAGGGAGTCCCTCTAACCGGCAGGTAGGTGCTTGCAGGGAGTCCCTCTAACCCGCAGGTAGGTGCTTGCAAGGGGTCTCTCTAACCGGCAGATAGGTGCTTGCTAGGAGTCCCTCTAACCGGCAGGTAGGTGCTTGCAGGGAGTCCCTCTAACCGGCAGGTAGGTGCTTGCATGGAGTCCCTCTAACCGGCAGGTATGTGCTTGTATGGAGTCCCTCTAACCGGCAGGTAGTTGCTTGCAGGGCGTCCCTCTAACCGGCAGGTAGGTGCTTGCAGGGAGTCCCTCTAACCGGCAGGTAGGTGCTTGCATGGAGTCCCTCTAACTGGCAGGTAGGTGCTTGCAGGGAGTCCCTCTAACCGGCAGGTAGGTGCTTGCAGGGAGTCCCTCTAACCGGCAGGTAGGTGCTTGCATGGAGTCCCTCTAACTGGCAGGTAGGTGCTTGCATGGAGTCCCTCTAACTGGCAGGTAGGTGCTTGCAGGGAGTCCCTCTAACTGGCAGGTAGGTGCTTGCAGGGAGTTCCTCTAACCGGCAGATAGGTGCTTGCATGGAGTCCCTCTAACTGGCAGGTAGGTGCTTGCATGGAGTCCCTCTAACTGGCAGGTAGGTGCTTGCATGGAGTCCCTCTAACCGGCAGGTAGGTGCTTGCAGGGAGTCCCTCTAACCGGCAGGTAGGTGCTTGCATGGAGTCCCTCTAACTGGCAGGTAGGTGCTTGCATGGAGTCCCTCTAACCGGCAGGTAGGTGCTTGCAAGGAGTCCCTCTAACAAGCAGGTAGGTGCTTGTAAGGAGTTCCTCCAATCGACAGGTAGGTGCTTGCAGGGAGTCCCTCTAATCGGCAGGTAGGTGCTTGTAAGGAGTTCCTCTAACCGGCAGGTAGGTGGTTGCAGGGAGTCCCTCTAACCGACAGGTAGGTGCTTGCAGGGAGTCCCTCTAACCGGCAGGTAGGTGCTTGCAGGGAGTCCCTCTAACCGGCAGGTAGGTGCTTGCAGGGAGTCCCTCTAACCGGCAGGTAGGTGCTTGCAGGGAGTCCCTCTAACCCGCAGGTAGGTGCTTGCAAGGGGTCTCTCTAACCGGCAGATAGGTGCTTGCTAGGAGTCCCTCTAACCGGCAGGTAGGTGCTTGCAGGGAGTCCCTCTAACCGACAGGTAGGTGCTTGCAGGGAGTCCCTCTAACCGGCAGGTAGGTGCTTGCAGGGAGTCCCTCTAACCAGCAGTTAGGTGCTTGCAAGGGGTCCCTCTAACCGGCAGATAGGTGCTTGCAGGGAGTCTCTCTTACCGGCAGGTAGGTGCTTGCAGGGAGTCTCTCTTACCGGCAGGTAGGTGCTTGCAGGGAGTCCCTCTAACCGACAGGTAGGTACTTGCAGGGAGTCCTTCTAACCGGCAGGTAGGTGCTTGCAGGGAGTCCCTCTAACCGGCAGGGAGTCCCTCTAACCAGCAGGTAGGTGCTTGCAGGGAGTCCCTCTAACCCGCAGGTAGGTGCTTGCAGGGAGTCCCTCTAACCGGCAGGTAGGTGCTTGCAGGGAGTCCCTCTAACCAGCAGGTAGGTGCTTGCAGGGAGTCCCTCAAACCGACAGGTAGGTGCTTGCAGGGAGTCCCTCTAACCAGCAGGTAGGTGCTTGCAGGGAGTCCCTCAAACCGACAGGTAGGTTCTTGCAGGGAGTCCCTCTAACCGGAATGGGGATCTTTTACCAGAGGCATGTAGATAACCGACAGGTTGATGAATTAGACACTTGTGCAACACTTGGGTATATTGTGGAAGCATTTCTCCAACCAGAGGCTTCTTCAGTCCAGTACAGAGAAGAATGGTTGAAGGAGTTTGAGGTAATCAGTCCCTCAGTCTGGAGTCGATGTGTTCAGTACATCAATCTTCAAAAGTGAGCAACATATGCGCGGAGAAGCTTATGTACTACAGACAGGTGAGACGAAGCAGACATAGGCGGAGTCACCTTGGATAAATCCACAGGTAGAGGAAGTAGGTCGGAGAGGCAAGTTGAGGTTATCTCTGTCAGTCCATACATTCTTTCAGGTCTGAGTTGTCCAGGAATAAAGCGCACGAGTTTCTTACTCCTCAGAGATGCATCGACTTTCTTTAAGAAAGACCTTGGTATTATGAACACTGCCTCTGGTGAGCAGGTAAGTACGGGTATCACTCAGTAAGTTATGTATTTTCTTTTTGAAAAGGTATAAGAGGAAAATACTGTGATACGACATTTGAGAAAAATATCTGAGAGGGAAGTCTGCAACTGGGTATGGGTAGGAAATGTATATAAAACAGTAAGAGGGGGAAATGTGTATTAAGTAAACAATAGAAATTTAAAAAAATAATGAATATGCAGCTATGAACACAAAAGATACATTATGGGAAGTGTTGTATTAAACTCTCGTGATACAATAACCCAACACATTGACAAGGAAAAATTGAAAATAGTTTACGAATACAAAAGAAAACTGCGTAACAAGGTGAATTGTCAGTTTTGGCGAATTTTAACATGCCGGAGAGTGAGGATAATATCCACCCGATTATCCGTACCATAGTGATGGGGCAGGTGTGTGTGTGTGTGTGTGTGTGTGTGTGTGTGTGTGTGTGTGTGTGTGTGTGTGTGTGTGTGTGTGTGTGTGTGTGTGTGATTGTTTTCACACGTTGAATGCTTCCATTACCAGCTACAACATCTGCTGCTACCACCATTACTACCACCATCTACCTACCACTACCACCCCTTCAGGTGTTTTCTGCCTGGGTTCGTTAAGAGGACAGTAAAGAGGTTATGGTGATAACAAGATAATCATGTGGACTACGTTAAGTGATGACGGTGATGGCCAGCACTGCCACTGCTGGATGCTGCATCATCTCTCTCCTCTCATGTGGTGGCTCTCAGACAAGAGAGAGAGAGAGAGAGAGAGGATACGATAACAGAAGAAGGAAAACAAAATGAAGAACTGACGAAAGCCCAGTGTGGTGTCACTACGACCCAATGTAGTGTCACTACGACCCAGTGTAATGCCACTACGACCCAGTGTGGTGCCACTACGACCGAGGGTGGGGCCGCTACGACCGAGGGTGGGGCCGCTACGACCGAGTGTGGTGCCACTACGATCCAGTATGGTGCCATTACGACCCAGTGTAGTGCCACTACGACCCAGTGTGGTGCCACTACGAACGAGTGTGGTGCCACTACGACCCAGTGTACTGCTACTACGATCGAGTGTGGTGCCTGTAAATGTGTGTGTGTGTGTGTGTGTGTGTATGTGTGTGTGTGTGTACTCACCTAATTATGGTTGCAGGGGTCGATACTCAGCTCCTGGCCCCGCCTCTTCACTGAGTGCTAGTAGGTCCTCTCTCTCCCCCTGCTTCATGAGCGTTATCATACCTCATCTTAAAGCTAAGAATGGTTCCTGCCTCCACTACCTCACTTGCTAGGCTATTCCACTTTCTGACTACTCTATGACTGAAGAAATACTTCCTAACATCCCTTTGATTCATCTGGGTCTTCAACTTCCAAGTGTGACCCCTTGTTTCTGTGTCCCCTCTCTGGAACATCCTGTCTCTGTCCACCTTGTCTATTCCACGAAGTATTTTGTATGTCGTCATCATGTCTCCTCCAGTGTCGTGTGTGTGTGTGCGTGTGTGTATGTTTGCGTGTGTGTGCGTATGTACTAACCTAATTGTGGTTGCAGGCGTCGATTCATAGCTCCTGACCCCGCCTCTTCACTGGTCACTGCTAGGTCACTCTTCCTATGTGTGTGTGTGTGTGTGTGTGTGTGTACTCACCTAATTGTACTCACCTAATTGTGGTTGCAGGGGTCGAGACTCAGCTCCTGGCCCCGCCTCTTCACTGATCGCTACTGGATCCTCTCTCTCTCTGCTTCCTGAGCTTTGTCATACCTCTTCTTAAAACTATGTATGGTTCCTGCCTCCACTACTTCACTTGCTAGGCTATTCCACTTGCTGACAACTCTATGACTGAAGAAATACTTCCTAACGTCCCTGTGACTCGTCTGAGTCTTCAGCTTCCAGTTGTGACCCCTTGTCCCTGTGTCCCCTCTCTGGAACATCCTATCTCTGTCCACCTTGTCTATTCCCCGCAGTATCTTGTATGTCGTTATCATGTCTCCCCTGACCCTTCTGTCCTCCAGTGTCGTCAGTCCGATTTCCCTTAACCTTTCCTCGTACGACATTCCCTTGAGCTCTGGGACTAGCCTTGTTGCAAACCTTTGTACTTTCTCTAACTTCTTGACGTGCTTGACCAGGTGTGGGTTCCAGACTGGTGCTGCATACTCCAGTATGGGCCTAACATACACAGTGTACAGTGTCTTGAACGATTCCTTATTGAGGTATCGGAACGCTATTCTCAGGTTTGCCAGGCGCCCATATGCTGCAGCGGTTATTTGGTTGATGTGTGCCTCCGGTGATGTACTCGGTGTTATGGTCACCCCAAGGTCTTTCTCCCTGAGTGAGGTCTGTAGTCTTTGTCCACCTAGCCTATATTCTGTCTGCGGTCTTCTTTGCCCCTCCCCAATCTTCATGACTTTGCATTTGGCTGGATTGAATTCGAGGAGCCAGTTACTGGACCACATGTCCAGCCTCTCCAGGTCTCTTTGCAGTCCTGCCTCATCCTCGTCCGATTTAATTCTTCTCATCAACTTCACGTCATCTGCGAACAGGGACACTTCAGAGTCTATTCCTTCCATCATGTCGTTCACATATATCAAAAATAGCACTGGTCCTAGAACTGACCCCTGTGGGACCCCGCTCGTAACAGGCGCCCACTGTGATACCTCTTCACGTACCATGACTCGTTGCTGCCTCCCTGTCAGGTATTCCCTTATCCATTGCAGTGCCCTTCCTTTTATGTGTGCCTGATCCTCCAGCTTCTGCACTAATCTCTTGTGGGGAACTGTGTCAAAGGCCTTCCTGCAGTCTAGGAAAACGCAATCTACCCAACCCTCTCTCTCGTGTCTTACTTCTGTTACCTTGTCATAAAACTCCAGGAGGTTTGTGATACAAGATTTGCCTTCCATGAACCCATGCTGGTTTTCATTTATAATCTTGTTCCTTTCCAGGTGTTCGACCACTCTCCTCCTGATAATCTTCTCCATGACTTTGCACACAATACATGTCAGAGACACAGGTCTGTAGTTTAGTGCCTCGTTTCTGTTTCCTTTCTTAAATATGGGGACTACATTAGCTGTCTTCCATTTCTCAGGTAGTTGCCCAGTTTCAAGGGATGTGTTGAAGATTGTGGTTAGAGGCACACACAGCATCTCTGCTCCTTCTCTAAGGACCCATGGGGAGATGTTGTCCGGTCCCATCGCCTTTGAGGTGTCAAGGTCACTTAAGAGCTTCTTCACCTCCTCCTCAGTTGTTCGTATGTCATCCAACACTTGTTGGTATATTCCCTCTTGATGTTCCCTTCTGTGCTGTCTTCCCACAGCCCTTCCTGTCTCTACTGTAAAAACTTCCTTAAATCTCCTGTTCAGCTCCTCACATACCTCCTGATCATTTCTTGTGAGTTCTCCACCTTCTGTCCTTAATCTGATCACCTGGTCTTTGACTGTTGTCTTCCTCCTGATGTGGCTATACAACAGTTTCGGGTCAGTCTTGATTCTCGATGCTATGTCATTTTCATACTGTCGCTGGGCCTCCCTCCTTACCTGTGCGTACTCATTCCTGGCTCTGCGACTGATCTCCCTATTTTCGTGTGTTCTCTGCCTTCTGTACTTTTTCCATTCTCTATTGCACTTTGTTTTTGCCTCCTTACACCGTCGGGTAAACCAGGGGCTTGTTCTGGTCTTCCCGTTGTTACTGTTGCCCTTGGGAATGAACCTTTCCACTGCCTCCTTGCATTTTGTTGCTACATATTCCATCATTTCATTTACTGGCTTTCCTGCCAGTTCTCTGTCCCACTGGACCTCCCGCATGAAGTTCTTCAACCCTATGTAGTCCCCTCTTTTATAGTCAGGCTTTTCCCATTCTACTCCTGTTATTCTCTCCACTTGCAGCTCTACTATGTATTCAAAGCACAGAACCACGTGGTCGCTAGCTCCTAGGGGACTCTCATACTTGATGTCCTCAATGTCTGAGCTGCCCAGGGTGAACACAAGGTCCAATCTTGCTGGTTCATCCTCCCCTCTCACTCTGGTAGTGTCCTTAACATGTTGGTGCATGAGGTTTTCCAGCACCACGTCCAACATCCTGGCTCTCCATGTTTCGGGACCCCCATGTGGCTCCAGGTTTTCCCAGTCAATCTCCCTGTGGTTGAAATCCCCCATAACCAGCAACTTTGCTCTGCTGGAGTGAGCTCTTCTTGCCACCTCAGCAAGTGTGTCCACCATTGCTCTGTTGCTCTCTTCATATTCCTCTCTTGGCCTCCTGCAGTTCTGTGGTGGATTATACATCACTGCAATGACCACTTTGTGTTCCCCAGACTGAAGTGTACCTGCTATGTAGTCTCTTTCTCCTGTCTCATCTATTCCTTCCATTTTCTCGAATTTCCATCTGTTTTTTACGAGCAGAGCAACCCCACCTCCCCCCCTACCCCTTCTATCTTTCCTCATGATCTGGTATCCTGGTGGGAAGATTGCATCTGTTATTGTCTCCATGAGTTTTGTTTCTGTAACTGCTATGATGTCTGGGGACTTCTCATTGATTCTTTCTTGCCATTCCTCATGTTTATTCGTTAATCCATCTGCATTTGTGTACCAAACCTTCAACTTCTGTTCTAATACTGTAACTGTGGTGCGGGGGTGGAAACAGAGGGATCGGTGTGTGATGGTTGGTTTGGAATGTTCAGGAATGTTTGGAATGTGTGTGTGCGTGTGCGTGCGTGTGCGCGCGCGAGTGTGTGCGTGTGCGCGTGCGTATGTGTGTGTGCGTGCGCACGCGCTCGTGAATATATAAATTGAAGAATGGACGGAGACTCGAACCGCGGTCCTTTCTGTCTCCTGTGCGTGTCAGCGGCACCACCTGTGACCCAACTGTCTTTTTTTTTGTGTCAGCGTCACCAGCTGTGACCCGACTGTCTCTTCCAGACTGTCATAGTTCCTTATTCTCATACCTTTCAGATGCAGCGCCGTATGACCCTTGTTGTTTTATCTCATAGTAATAATTATAATAATAATAATTGTAATAATAATCGTACACTTCGGAGCCATGAAGTCCACAAACTTCTGTTGTGAACTTCGTGGCTCGGTTGTACAGCGCTGGACCTGCTCAATTCCAGGACCACGGTTCGATTCCCTATTCAATCAGGTCTAAAGGCATTGATGTGCGCATCAATGTAATAATGAGAGTCACTTGTTTGCGCCTTCACACAGAGGTCGCTTGTGGAATAGGTTGGGTTTGGAGGCACAGCGGTGGCACCTGCCACACATGATGGAATCCCAGCCTCGTCGTGACACTCACCATGAACATAGACTTAATGAGAAACTGATCACAGAGCTCTGGAAGGAGGCGATATCAGGCGGCACCAGTGATTGGTAGTACTGGGAGGAAAAACATGCTCTACTCTTCTCTCTCTCTATCTATCTATCCATCTATCTATCTATCTCTTATACAGGGTTTTACAAGGTTATTAAGGTTCCTGACTTTACAAGCTAAGAGCTGTTACCTACATCAGCTCATTTGAAAGCCTTTTTATTGTTATGAAACATACAAGTAGGGAACAGGATGAAGTTGGGGCCATCTGTGGGCCAGCGATTTCATTTGTTCAACTAACTTTATCTCGTTGATATCATTATGCTATACAAATACGTTCCAGATTCGAGTCTTCATAGGAATAATTAATCTCAAATGAAGTGATGTTCTGAAGAAGGGTACAGCCAGAGTGTAGTTGCTTTGCTGCCCGTCTTGTGGTGTAGAAGCTCACTGCTTGCTGTCCTCGGAGTGGAGCCAAGTGTGGCACTTTGAAAATATTGGTTTTATGCATAACAGTAAGGCCTCCCACATCCGTTCTGTGTTGAAGGCTCTGCTGATATGACAGATTCATCTAGGCTGGGTCCAGGAGAGAGATAAGTCGTCTTGCTCTGTTCTCTAATCTGTCAAGAAGTCGCAGATGAGACGGAGGGCAGGCAGTTCAAGAAAGCACGCTCTGGTTGTGAGCGTACTTGTGCCTCGTACAGAATCTTTCAACCTCTATTTTCGAGAAGATGTGTGATAAGTCTAAGTGCTGTAAGCTTCCTGGCTGCTTTGTTTGCAAGATTTACAACGTGACTCTTCATGGTAAGTGTAGAGACAAATTTCACCCCAAGGATATCAATTACTTCCCCGGATACCAATACTCTCTCTTCATTATTACCACTGCTCCAGCATTACCATCATGGTGCCTAGAGACCATCATTCCTACCACTGCTCCAGCATTACCATCATGGTACCTAGAGACCATCATTCCTACCACTGCTCCAGCATTACCATCATGGTACCTAGAGACCATCATTCCTACCACTGCTCCAGCATTACCATCATGGTACCTAGAGACCATCATTCCTACCACTGCTCCAGCATTACCATCATGGTACCTAGAGACCATCATTCCTACCACTGCTCCAGCATTACCATCATGGTACCTAGAGACCATCATTCCTACCACTGCTCCAGCATTACCATCATGGTACCTAGAGACCATCATTCCTACCACTGCTCCAGCATTACCATCATGGTACCTAGAGACCATCATTCCTACCACTGCTCCAGCATTACCATCATGGTGCCTAGAGACTATCATAATTTGTTTTCTCTGAAGCAATGACCTGCAATCAATTTCCCCAGGCAGATATAGATGTAAGTTGGTGATTGATATAACATAGAGCAGCTGGCATTTCCTCTCTTGGGTAAGTAAATGTTAGTGTACAGTCGTCTGCATATGCATGGGTTCCTGGGTTGAAATAAAGAAGGTCATTGAAGTAGACATTTCATAACAATGGCTCAAGCACGCTTCAATATGGAACACTTGCACCAATAGGATGTTTTGTTGACTCTGTCCCGTTGAGAACTACTCTTAGAGATCTCTTTGGAAGGTAATCTGGGGAGGCATAGTGCATAGACGGCGATTCCCAGTGCTTGCAGTTTTGCCAAGAGGCCCTGGTGCCATACTCGGTAGAAAGCCCCAGAAATGTCCAGTGCTACTGCACAGCTGACTTGTATTCATCCAGTGTCTGGTGCCACTGTGCGGAGAGGTTTAACAGTATATCAGCAGCAGAGTAACCTTTTCTGAAGCCATATTGACGGCCACAAAGAAGGGAGTGGTAGTCGAAAAACTCCATCATCTGCAGTGAGATTATTGTCTCAAGAATCTTGCCAGTGATTGCCAGGAGTGATACTGGTCTGTAGTTGCTGATTTCCGCTCACCTCTTCTTTTTGTGAGCAGGAACTGCATTTACCTCTTTCCATAGTGAGTGATACGAGTTAGAGGTGCTGCTAGCTGGTCTGCACATCTCAGCTATCTGGGCCCACAGCCTTTTCCTCGTCCAACGATTTAAGAAGATACACCTCCTCCTGCCTAATGTCACCGCTGACAATTTTGACACAGTTCTTACGGCTAGCTAAGGATCAGAATCTTACATCTTGGCAACGAAGTGTTCGGCAGAGAGGTCATCTTTCTCCTGACTGCTAGTGGAGGTGGTCCCATCCTGTAGATTTGGAGGTGGAATAAGTTCATCAGGTGAATAACGTTGTCCGTCGTTGACTAGGCTTTCGAACCCACTCTACCTGACGTTAGCTTTGTTTTTGTGTGAGCCTCCCATCTAGAGATTGTCCATTTTTGAGCTCTAACTCTCTCTCTCTCTCTCTCTCTCTCTCTCTCTCTCTCTCTCTCTCTCTCTCTCTCTCTCTCTAAGACAGGGTTTTACAAAGTTGGGTTAAGGTTCCTAACTGTATTTACAAGCTAAGAAAGAGTCCCTCCCTCCCTCTCTCTCTCTCTCTCTCTCTCTCAGGGTTTTACAAAGGGTTAAGGTTCCTAACTGTATTTACAAGCAAGAAAAGCAAGGTCTTCCTCTAACTGTATTTACCGCTAAGCAAAGTATCCTCTCCCTCCCTCTCTCTCTCTCTCTCTCTCTCTCTCTCTCTCTCTCTCTCTCTCTCTAAGACAGGGTTTTACAAAGTTGGGTATTCCTAACTGTAATTTACAAGCTTTTAAAAAAGAAAGTCTCTCTTGCTAAGGTCCTCTCTCTCTCTCTCTCTCTCTCTCTCTCTCTCTAAGACAGGGTTTTACAAAGTTGGGTTAAGGTTCCTAACTGTATTTACAAGCTAAGAAAGAGTCCCTCCCTCCCTCTCTCTCTCTCTCTCTCTCTCTCTCTCTCTCTCTCTAAGACAGGGTTTTACAAAGTTGGGTTAAGGTTCCTAACTGTATTTATAAGCAAAAAAGAGTCTCTCTCTCTCTCTCTCTCTCTCTCTCTCTCTCTCTCTTTCCCTTCCCTTCCCATCCCCTTGTACCATTCTTTGAGATAATGTCTACATCTTTATGAGCAGTGAGGGTAATAATCGCCTCTATTACTCCTGACGCCGGCCTCGCTCAGGAGCTGCCTCTTTTGTACACAACAACCACCAATTTATGTGCATTGTATTTACTATGTAACTATTTCGGCCTCTCATTTCCTCTGGTCTTTCGATTAGAGGCGCGTCGACGTTCAGTGTGTGTGTGTGTGTGTGTGTGTGTGTGTGTGTGTGTGTGTGTGTGTGTGTGTGTGTGTGTGTGTACTCACCTATTTGTGGTTGCAGGGGTCGAGTCTTAGCTCCTGGCCCCGCCTCTTCACTGGTTGCTACTGGGTCCTCTCTCTCCTTGCTCCATGAGCTTTATCAAACCTCGTCTTAAAACTATGTATGGTTCCTCTCTCAAAGACAGGGTTTTACAAGGTTAGGTTAAGGTTTCTAACTTTATTTACAAGCTAAGAAAGAGTCCCTCTCTCTCTCTCTCTCTCTCTCTCTCTCTCTCTCTCTCTCTCTCTCTCTCTCTCTCTCTCTCTCTCTCTCTCTCTCTCCTTCCTCATCCCCTTGTGTGTGTGTGTGTGTGTGTGTGTACTCACCTAGTTGTGGTTGCAGGGGTCGAGTCTTAGCTCCTGGACCCGCCTCTTCACTGGCCAACTAGTCCAAGAAGAGTTATCTCTTCCTGTATATCTACGAAGAACTCTATTCACTGTGTACACAGAGCCGACTGTTAAACAGCTGACCTGAGTTCTCTACATCCTTCAGGGGATGCTGGGAGGTACTTCGATGCTCGTGAAGGGCTCTTGATTCAAGTGAGTAGAGATACCCAACCCATTCCCCAATCAAGCCTCATTACCCTTCCCCATGTGCTGTGTGACCATTGAAGCTTTAACGTATATTACGGTGCGTATAACGTAGGTAAATACCAACGAGCTTGGTATTGTCTGTGACTCTATTGGTGTTAAATATAGGTTTAATTTGCGTAAAAAGTCACCTTCTTTCAGATTAAATTTACAGATATATTTGAACTCACAGGCCGTCTCCCACAGAGGCAGGGCACCATCTACCCCCTCTTTCTCTCCCCCCCGAAAAGAAAAAGCATTCACCGTCATTCAGTCAACCGCAGAATTATTCTTGGCTGTCCTAAATCTACCAAGGTTCTTAATGTGAGGTGTTCCTAGAATCTGATAGGAATATTGAGATTAATACTGTACTTAGTATTAGAATGTTCAGAAATGGACCAGACACTGTCACTACAAATCTTAATAAATGTCGAAATAAACAAACATGAATCTAAATGGCCTGTGAGAACATACGAACTGTGTCACTGTAGACAAGAACATAGAAGATGTGTTCATTTTTATCGCGTACCTGCAAGTCATAAGAACATAAGAATGGAGGAACACTGCAGAAGGCCTACTGGCCCATGCAATGCATGTCCTTATCAAAACGACCTCTACCCGAAGCTACCAAAGAATTTACTCCCGTACCCAATGACACCAGTCAAACCCAGCCCCTCCCACTCATATATTTTTCCAATCTCTTCTTAAAGCTACCCAAGGTCCTAGCCTCTATCACCCTACTGGGAAGACTGTTCCAGGCATCTACAACTCTGTTAGAAAACCAGTACTTACGTATGTTGTGCAAGAATGGTATACAATACCGACTTACGTATGTCCTTTCTAAATCTAAATTTTTTCCAACTTAAATCCATTATTTCTGGTTCTTACCTGGTTCGACACCCTCAGTACTTTATTAATATTTCCTTCCCAAGAAGCTCAATACTAGTAACTCCTTCCTTAAATCCATTGGAGAGGCAACTCCTCGAGAAAAACATTCTCGCTTAATTATCAGTGATAATTTATCACAAGGTACATACACTGATGGATCTAAGTAGGAGTCTTCTGGCAGGGCGACAAGAGCTTTGGTACAGACCTGAAATCAACTTCGACAACCTCTACTAGTGAGAACGGCTGGACTTGAGAGGGACCTGACCTCCCAAAGTGACCGACGTCTCACCTCCTGGCGCTATATAAGGCTCCATCCTGTCACTTCAACTCCATATTGTTTCAGACTATGGAACAATGCTCTTCTCCAGACTGAGGGACTGACCACCTCAAAACTTTAAGGGTGATGGACTGATTACATCGTCTTCAAGTCTCTTCTGCTTCTATCAACTTTTCTCTACTCGACTGAAGAAGCCTACTGTGTAGGCGAAACGTTTCGAAATAAAGATACCTAACTGTTGCATATGTGTCTTACCTAACGACACGAGCTTTGTTGAGTTAGTCATAAGAATTAACAACTGGGCGTCTACACTATAAGTTAAATTGCTTGCCAGGTGATGTACAGGTGACAGGTTGCCCGGGACTCGCCCGTCCTGTGCAGGTCTGTCTCAAACACAACCCTCAAGGAAGGTTCCTTGATGTTGGTGAGGGGCTCTTGATTTAGGGAATTGGATCTGTGCTCCAGTTCCCCGAATTAAGCCTGAATGCCTTCCACATCCCCCCCCCCAGGCGCTGTATAATCCTACGGGTTTAGCGCTACCCCCTTGATTATAATAATAATAATCTCCACTTGTAAAGTAAAAGGACACAAGTGCAACTAATGTGACATTTTATTGTGGCAACGTTTCGCTCTCCAGGAGCTTTATCAAGCCATTTATCAAGCTCCTGGAGAGCGAAACGTTGCCACAATAAAATGTTACATTAGTTGCACTTGTGTCCTTTTACTTTACATATTGTCGGTAATTCTACCAACTTTATTACATTCTCCACCTGATTTACCCAGGTAGATCTCTTTGTGACTTGATTAAGTCCACTGTGTGGGCGAAACGTAGTTAATAAAGGATCACATTATACTGAATTTGTGTGTATTTTTCCATCGGTGGGTTTTTATCAGCTTCTCGGGTTTTTAAGCCATTTATTTAAAGTATTTTTTACAATGGCTTATGGACAAGGACACGTGCAAGGACACGTGCAAGTCAAACAAGAGCTGATGTAAACGTTTCGCTCTGTGAAAAGCTTGCTCAAGGCTTGAGAGAGCTCTGGTTTGAGCGAAACGTTGTGCCAATAGAGGCTCTTTCCATACGGGTTTATTATGAGCTCGCGCTTCGAGGGGAGAAGGGGAGTTCATATTCGTCAGGGGTTCTTGATCCAAGGAACTGGGAATGTTCTTTCCCTTCCTCGGATCGAGCTGAATTGCCCCCCCCCCCCACCAAATCTCCTGGGCACTGTTATGCCCTTATATAATGATCATTAATAATAATAATAATGAGCATTATATATTTTTGTTTATGATTATTAATATTATTAAATTTGGGGAAACATTTGCTCTTCGGTTTGTAAGTTTCCTAAATTATGGTACTTATAATTATGTCACTAATGAGCATATTATTTAACCCATTAAATAAGCTCTTTTGGTAACAACACAATTTGCCACCAAATCGAGTTTCAGGACAAGCTTGCCAAGGGGTCGAGTCCTTCCCGTTCTGTGAACTGAAAGGTCTACCGTGTTTTATATATATATATATATATATATATATATATATATATATATACATATAATATAGGATGGGGTCCACCTCTGGTGTAAATTGTGGGACCCATAGCCTCGGAGAAGTGGATAAAAAGGCTTCAAGGAAAAATATTTGGATTTCTTCCTGAAGCCGTTTGAATATTCCACTTCCCCTACCACCCCATCTTTTCATATTTATTTTTTTTTACTAATAGGAATATTTTATTACATAATATGGTACAGAATATATATATATATATAAATATTTATATATATATATATATATATATATATATAATATATATATATATATTATATATATATATATATATATATATATATATATATATATATATGTAGTAGGTTGGTAGACAGCAACCACCCAGGGAAGTACTACCGTCCTGCCAGATGACTGTGAAACAGAAACCTGTAACTGTTTTGCATGATGGTAGGATTGCTGGTTTCTTTTTCTGTCTCATAAACACGCTAGATAACAGGGATATCTTGCTACTCCTACTTACACTTTGGTCACACTTCACAGACACGCACATGCATATATATATATACATACATCTAGGTTTTTCTCCTTTTTCTAAATAGCTCTTGTTCTTCTTTATTTCTTCTATTGTCCATGGGGAAGTGGAAAAGAATCTTTCCTCCGTAAGCCATGCGTGTCGTATGAGGCGACTAAAATGCCGGGAGCAATGGGCTAGTAACCCCTTCTCCTGTAGACATTTACTAAAAAAGAGAAGAAGAAAAACTTTATAAAACTGGGATGCTTAAATGTGCGTGGATGTAGTGCGGATGACAAGAAACAGATGATTGCTGATGTTATGAATGAAAAGAAGTTGGATGTCCTGGCCCTAAGCGAAACAAAGCTGAAGGGGGTAGGGGAGTTTCAGTGGGGGGAAATAAATGGGATTAAATCTGGAGTATCTGAGAGAGTTAGAGCAAAGGAAGGGTAGCAGTAATGTTGAATGATCAGTTATGGAAGGAGAAAAGAGAATATGAATGTGTAAATTCAAGAATTATGTGGATTAAAGTAAAGGTTGGATGCGAAAAGTGGGTCATAATAAGCGTGTATGCACCTGGAGAAGAGAGGAATGCAGAGGAGAGAGAGAGATTTTGGGAGATGTTAAGTGAATGTATAGGAGCCTTTGAACCAAGTGAGAGAGTAATTGTGGTAGGGGACCTGAATGCTAAAGTAGGAGAAACTTTTAGAGAGGGTGTGGTAGGTAAGTTTGGGGTGCCAGGTGTAAATGATAATGGGAGCCCTTTGATTGAACTTTGTATAGAAAGGGGTTTAGTTATAGGTAATACATATTTTAAGAAAAAGAGGATAAATAAGTATACAAGATATGATGTAGGGCGAAATGACAGTAGTTTGTTGGATTATGTATTGGTAGATAAAAGACTGTTGAGTAGACTTCAGGATGTACATGTTTATAGAGGGGCCACAGATATATCAGATCACTTTCTAGTTGTAGCTACACTGAGAGTAAAAGGTAGATGGGATACAAGGAGAATAGAAGCATCAGGGAAGAGAGAGGTGAAGGTTTATAAACTAAAAGAGGAGGCAGTTAGGGTAAGATATAAACAGCTATTGGAGGATAGATGGGCTAATGAGAGCATAGGCAATGGGGTCGAAGAGGTATGGGGTAGGTTTAAAAATGTAGTGTTAGAGTGTTCAGCAGAAGTTTGTGGTTACAGGAAAGTGGGTGCAGGAGGGAAGAGGAGCGATTGGTGGAATGATGTAAAGAGAGTAGTAAGGGAGAAAAAGTTAGCATATGAGAAGTTTTTACAAAGTAGAAGTGATGCAAGGAGGGAAGAGTATATGGAGAAAAAGAGAGAGGTTAAGAGAGTGATGAAGCAATGTAAAAAGAGAGCAAATGAGAGAGTGGGTGAGATGTTATCAACAAATTTTGTTGAAATAAGAAAAAGTTTTGGAGTGAGATTAACAAGTTAAGGAAGCCTAGAGAACAAATGGATTTGTCAGTTAAAAATAGGAGAGGAGAGTTATTAAATGGAGAGTTAGAGGTATTGGGAAGATGGAGGGAATATTTTGAGGAATTGTTAAATGTTGATGAAGATAGGGAAGCTGTGATTTCGTGTATAGGGCAAGGAGGAATAACATCTTGTAGGAGTGAGGAAGAGCCAGTTGTGAGTGTGGGGGAAGTTCGTGAGGCAGTAGGTAAAATGAAAGGGGGTAAGGCAGCCGGGATTGATGGGATAAAGATAGAAATGTTAAAAGCAGGTGGGGATATAGTTTTGGAGTGGTTGGTGCAATTATTTAATAAATGTATGGAAGAGGGTAAGGTACCTAGGGATTGGCAGAGAGCATGCATAGTTCCTTTGTATAAAGGCAAAGGGGATAAAAGAGAGTGCAAAAATTATAGGGGGATAAGTCTGTTGAGTGTACCTGGTAAAGTGTATGGTAGAGTTATTATTGAAAGAATTAAGAGTAAGACGGAGAATAGGATAGCAGATGAACAAGGAGGCTTTAGGAAAGGTAGGGGGTGTGTGGACCAGGTGTTTACAGTGAAACATATAAGTGAACAGTATTTAGATAAGGCTAAAGAGGTCTTTGTGGCATTTATGGATTTGGAAAAGGCGTATGACAGGGTGGATAGGGGGGCAATGTGGCAGATGTTGCAAGGTGTATGGTGTAGGAGGTAGGTTACTGAAAGCAGTGAAGAGTTTTTACGAGGATAGTGAGGCTCAAGTTAGAGTATGTAGGAAAGAGGGAAATTTTTTCCCAGTAAAAGTAGGCCTTAGACAAGGATGTGTGATGTCACCGTGGTTGTTTAATATATTTATAGATGGGGTTGTAAGAGAAGTAAATGCGAGGGTCTTGGCAAGAGGCGTGGAGTTAAAAGATAAAGAATCACACACAAAGTGGGAGTTGTCACAGCTGCTCTTTGCCGATGACACTGTGCTCTTGGGAGATTCTGAAGAGAAGTTGCAGAGATTGGTGGATGAATTTGGTAGGGTGTGCAAAAGAAGAAAATTAAAGGTGAATACAGGAAAGAGTAAGGTTATGAGGATAACAAAAAGATTAGGTGATGAAAGATTGAATATCAGATTGGAGGGAGAGAGTATGGAGGAGGTGAACGTATTCAGATATTTGGGAGTGGACGTGTCAGCGGATGGGTCTATGAAAGATGAGGTGAATCATAGAATTGATGAGGGAAAAAGAGTGAGTGGTGCACTTAGGAGTCTGTGGAGACAAAGAACTTTGTCCTTGGAGGCAAAGAGGGGAATGTATGAGAGTATAGTTTTACCAACGCTCTTATATGGGTGTGAAGCGTGGGTGATGAATGTTGCAGCGAGGAGAAGGCTGGAGGCAGTGGAGATGTCATGTCTGAGGGCAATGTGTGGTGTGAATATAATGCAGAGAATTCGTAGTTTGGAAGTTAGGAGGAGGTGCGGGATTACCAAAACTGTTGTCCAGAGGGCTGAGGAAGGGTTGTTGAGGTGGTTCGGACATGTAGAGAGAATGGAGCGAAACAGAATGACTTCAAGAGTGTATCAGTCTGTAGTGGAAGGAAGGCGGGGTAGGGGTCGGCCTAGGACGGGTTGGAGGGAGGGGGTAAAGGAGGTTTTGTGTGCGAGGGGCTTGGACTTCCAGCAGGCATGCGTGAGCGTGTTTGATAGGAGTGAATGGAGACAAATGGTTTTTAATACTTGACGTGCTGTTGGAGTGTGAGCAAAGTAACATTTATGAAGGGATTCAGGGAAACCGGCAGGCCGGACTTGAGTCCTGGAGATGGGAAGTACAGTGCCTGCACTCTGAAGGAGGGGTGTTAATGTTGCAGTTTAAAAACTGTAGTGTAAAGCACCCTTCTGGCAAGACAGTGATGGAGTGAATGATGGTGAAAGTTTTTCTTTTTCGGGCCACCCTGCCTTGGTGGGAATCAGCCGGTGTGATAATAAAAATAATAAATATATATATATATATATATATATATATATATATATATACATATATATATATATATATATATATATATATATATATATATATATATATATGGCGACGATAGTTGGTACAAAATGGCACAGATTAACATCTTGTACCACCTTGATCATTTTGTACATTGGTACAATTTCATAGTGTAGTAGCTTGAATCATGTTCCCACTAGTTTGTATATCGTTTGAGTTTCCACACTGAAACAGATACTATACATGTATGTCGCCTCAGTTTGTTCAGCTGAAATGTGTCGCACTGTTGCTTATTTAAAATGCTCTTTATTACAGTGTTCAATAAATTACCTTTAAAATGCCCTTGTTCACAGTTCTGTAAATCACCGTTAAAATGCTCTCCATCACACTCTTATATAAATTACCATTTAAATGCCCTTCATCAGTTCTATATAGCACCGTAAACAATGACCTTTATCACTGTGTTGTATATCGTCTAGGTGACCATTGTAATCCACTTTATACTCATCTAATACCAGCTCAGACCTTTTTGTTACCCCTGGGTAATTACCAGCAGACCTTTTAAAGCGGGGCCCTTTCAGGGCGTTAGTAAAGCTCTTCTTGCCTGTTTCAGGCGTATATTTTTTTACGCTGGGGTTTTGCGAACATTTTTCAATGGTTGTATTCCAGCTGCTGGCCCTACAGGTGAATAATTCATTAGGGTTCCCCCTCTCACCTGTTTTATATTTGCTTAATGTATGATGGGAAGGAGATGGAGGATGGGGAGGGAGATGGAAGAGAGAGAGAGAGAGAGAGAGAGAGAGAGAGAGAGAGGCTTATAGTACATAGGGAAGATAGAGGACTTGGCAATCCACACCGAGACAGTCCGCTGAGAACTACCATCTTCTATCTAGATATTATTTGTATTTATGGATTTGGAAAAGGCATGTGACTGTGTGGATAGTGGAACAATGTGGCAAAGATTGTAAGTGTATGGAATAGATGGTAGGTTACTGAAAACAGTGAAGAGTTTTTTCGAGGATAGTGAGGCTCAGGTTAGAGTATGTAGGAGAGAGGGAGATTATTTCCCAGTAAAAGTAGGCCTTAGACAAGGATGTGTAATGTCACCGTAGTTGTTCAATATATTTATAGATGGGGTTGTAAGAGAAGTGAATGCGGGTCTTGGCAAGAGGCGTGGAGTTAAAAGATAAAAGAATCTAACACAAAGTGGAAGTTGTCACAGTTGCTCTTTGCTGATGACACTGTGCTCTTGGGAGATTCTGAAGAGAAGTTGCAGAAGTTGGTGGACGAGTTTGGAAGGGTATGTAAAAGAAGGAAATTAAAAGTAAACATAGGAAAGAACAAGGCGATGAGGATAAACAAATTTATGTAATGATAGATTGGATATCAGATTTGAGGAAGGGAGTATAAGGGAAGTGAATGTATTCAGATATTTGGGAGTGGACTTGTCAGCAGATGGGACTATGAAAGATGAGGTGAATCACAGAACTAAGGAAAAAAAAAGGTGAGTGGTGTACTGAGGAGTCTGTGGAGACAAAGAGCGTTGTACATGGAAGCTCTTATATGGGTGTGAATCATGGGTGGTGAATGTTGCAACAGGAAGGCTTGAGGCAGTGGAGATGTGTCTGAGGGCAATGTGTGGTGTGAATATTATACAGAGAATCCGTAGCCTGGAGATCAGAAGATGTGGGGTTTCTAAAACTATTATCCAGACAGCTGAGGAGTGATTGTTTATGTGGGCCAGACATTTAGAGGGGATGGAATTTGGAGGACATATAAATCTGTAGTGGAAGGAAGGCGGGGTAGGGATCGTCCTAGGAAATGTTGGAAGGAGGGGGTAAAAGAGGTTTCGTATGAGAGGGGCTTAGACTTCCAGCAAGTGTGCGTGAGCGTGGTAGATATGAGCGAGCGGAGACAAATGGTTTTTATGAATTGATGAGCTGTTGGAGTATAAGCAAAGTAATATTTATAAAATGATTCAGGGAAACCGGTTAACCGGACTTGAGTCCTGGAGGTTGGAAGTACAGTAATTGTGCTCTGAATGAGAGGTGGAGATATGCTGCAGTTTTGTAAGTGTAGTGTACGTGAGCCTCTGGCAAGACAGTGATGGAGTGAATGATGAAAGTTTTCCTTCTTTCTCAGGTCACCCTGCCTCTGTTGGACACGGCCGATGTGTTATAAAATGAGAGAGAGAGAGAGAGAGAGAGAGAGAGGGAGAGAGAGAAAGAGAGGTGGCTGAGGGGTGAGAGGAGACTGAGAAGGTTGTAGTGGGAGTGTGGATGGAATGGAGGGAGGGAGGGTTGGTAAGGAGGGAGTGATGGAAGAGAGGGAGGGATGGAAGAGAGGGAGGGAGAGAGGCTGCCAGTAATTGTGTCTCCGTGTCTGGTGTAACAAAAAGATGTTTTTCCTCTTTCAGTATTCCGAGACTGTGTTATTTGCATTACCATAATGGAGCGAGCTTAACGGGATTTATGTTTCAGCCTTTATCCCTTTTTACGTCTCTCTCTCTCTCTCTCTGTCTCTCTGTCTCTCTCTCTCTCTCTCTCTCTCTCTCTCTCTCTCTCTCTCTCTCTCTCTCTCTCTCTCTCTCTCTCTCTCTCTCTCTCTCTCTCTCTCTCATATACGTGCACACACTGACGAAAAGCCTAGCAACGAGAAGGCCATCTAACGTGAGTGACCTGAAATATACAGTCTATGTCAAAAAAGATAGGATGGAAGAGGAAGAAAGGGGAGAAAGGGAGACTTGGGAAGAGTACAATGAGGTAACATAAATGGAACAGAGTACATAACAGTTATTGTGAAGGGATGGCAGCAACAGATATGAAAGGGGTGCAAGAAGTACCCCAATACCCCTTATACACCATATGGGAATCTTTATTTAGGAAACGTTTCGCCACACAGTGGCTTCATCAGTCCAATACAAAGCAGAAAGGTGCAAGATTCCCATATGGTGCATAAGTGTTTCAATCTTCAACTTGTCGGTTTTCAAAACCATTCTTCACCCCAATACCCCACAGAGACATCTAGTTCTGTACCCCTGGAAAAGTACCCCCCAAAAAAGTACTCCCCGAAAAATTAACAAGAAAACAGTAGGTCCAGAAAACAGCAAGAGACTGAAGAAGCAAAGAATGGTACTCGAACGTTAGCTGGAGTTACCAACAAGTGTGAAGATATGAAGGAGAGAGGCGAGGAAGCAAACCCTGACATAGTAGGTACTACAGAGACTGTAATGTAATGTTTCCAGAGGGCGACTAGATAGTAAAATAAGAAAAAATAAAGGAGGAGAAAGAGGAGTTGCATTAATGATCACAAACCACTGGAGACTCGAGGAATTAGGATACTTGGAAACCAGGATATTTCAAGAACTATATAACAGGTAATGTCTAGATAGAAAAAAACAATAACAGCGATATATAATCTACTAAGAAGCAATAGAAGACCAAGTAAGAGGTATAAGAATTATAGTAAGATTATTCACATACTGGAAACTGGCAAACAGAACAAGAATAAAAGCTAAATTCCTGGTTTTCCTAGTACTGCAAGGAGAGTGGGAAAAAACTGGGACCTCCAACGGTGGCCAGAAACATGGGAAGTGAAAGCTATGGAAGCAGTAGTTGTATGACCCTGGTGGTTTAAAGCTTGGTTTTGATTATAATAAAAATAATAACATGGAAGCAGTAATGAAGAACTTTGAGCCAACATGTGAAGGAAACAGTAGTGAGGGAAGGAGACGAGCCAGCGAGATTTGATCCTATTTTCACACAGAATGAATTTGACATAGCAGAAATTATGGAGAGCCAACAGAAGCAAGCGATCATGTGGAATTAAACTCTGAGTACTGGTAGAAAGACTAATGGAGAGATTGAGAGGGAGAGAAGTAACAGAAATGCGACTACTGAAGAGGGGATTGTGATATAAAAAAATCTGAGCAAAGTGGAAATAGAAAGGCAGAATTGTACAAGAAATAATGGTGGTAATAGATTGAAAGTGATGAGGCAAAGGAGGGTTTCATACCTCGTATCACAAAAAGAAGCAAATAATACGAGTACTGACCATAGTACTACAAAAAGGTCAAAAGGAGGAGCAAGAGGGCCTTTGGAAAAATTAGCTCAAATCAGAATGCGAGAGAACCGAATGACAAGGAGAGCTAAAAATAGAAAGAATAAGGGACGCTGAAAGATAATTTGAAAATGATGTAGCACTGAAGACCAAAATCGAACCAAAGTTATTCCACAGCCACTTAAGAAAAATGATAACTGTGAAAGATCAAGTGACAAGGCTGAGAAAGCAGGAGGGGACGCTGATGGGGGAAGAGACTGTCTGAAGTGCTTAGCAAAATAGTCAGACATGTCTTTACCAAAGAAAGGGGAGAATCTCCTGAATGCACTGTAGTCAGAATAGACCAACAAGCAGTGGAGAGTATCAGTTCGACCAATGGTGTGATGAGGACACTTAAGAAGGACGTAACAGAAGCGATAAAGCTGAGAGTGCTGAGAGAATGAGCAAGACAGCTGAGTGACCCAATAGCCAATGTATTCAACCAGGACAGCTGCCAAAAAAATTGAAAAGGCAAATGTGGTCCCCATTTATGAGAAGGGTGGACAGACAAGATGCCCTGAATTACAGGCCAGAATCTCTGACCTGCATAATGTCAAAAGCTATGAAGAAGATAGTAGAAAAAAAAGTTTTTGGAACACAAGGAGAAAAGATTCTTTCCAGAAATACCAACACGGATTTAGGGATGGAAAATCTAGTAGCACGAATTTGCTGGAATTCTACGATAGCGTCACAGACAAAACAAAGATATTTGTGTGGATTGCAGTTACTTGGACTGTAAAAATAGGGGACACATGATTATGACGCACAAAATCCTAAGAGAAATTGATAGATTGAATTAAGGGGACCAGGATCAAGGTGCCACAGGTGGAAGCTGGCGACACAGATGAACCATAAGGATGTAAGGAAGTGTTTTAGTCTCAGCTGATTGAAAAGTGGAATGACGTGGATGAGGCAGTGGTGGAATAGTAAATATAAGGACAAAGAGGTCAAAAAACAGTGATGTTGATCAGAGGCCTAGTGTCTAATCGACATGTGCCTAGAACAAAATGGTAACTGACACACACACACACACACACACACACACATGGGTAAGGAGAGAACCCTAGTGTCAATACGAGAATGACATAGCATCATAAACCAAATCTGATCCAAAGTTCTTACATAGCCACATCAGTGGGAAAACAACAGTTAAGGATCAGGTAATCAGGTTGAGGAAGGAAGAACGGGAGCTCACAGGGAATGACCAGGAAGTATGTGAAGAGCTCAGCTCAAGATTCTGGGAAGTATTCACAGTCGAGACAGAGAGGCTCCCAGAAAACCGAGGTGGTAGGGTGCGCCAGCAAGTGCTGGACGCACTGCACACAACCGAGGATGAGGTGAAAAAACTGCTAGGGGAACAAGATACCTTGAAGGCGATGGGCCCGGATAATATCTTTCCTTGGGTCCTGAGAGAGGGAGCAGATGCAGCGTGTGTGCCACTAACACTCTTCAATAAATATATCGAAACAGGGCAACTGCCTGAGGTGTGGAAGACAGCAAATGTAGTCCCGATTTTTAAGAAAGAAAACAGACAGGCTGCACTAAATTACAGACCAGTATTTTTGCCATGTATGTAAAGTTCTGGAGAAGATTATCAGGAAAAGAGTGGTGGAACACCTAGAACGGAAGGGACTAATACACGACAACTACCGCGGCTTCGGGGAAAGGAAATCGTGCATCACGAACCTATTGGAGTTCTATGACAGGGTAACAGAAGTAAGACGGGAAAGAGAGGGATGGATAGACTGCATCTTCTTGGACTGCAAGAAGGCTTTTGACACAGTACCACACAAGACTGGTTGGAAAAAGTAGAGGAGCAGGCAGGAATAGGAGGGAAAGTACTGCGGTGGATCAAGGATTACCTGACAGGAAGGAAACAACTTGTGTCGGTCCGAGACGAGGTGTCAGAGAGGATGCATGTGTCGAGTGGGGTCCCATAAGGGTCAGTCCTAAGTCCCGTGTTGTTTCTTGTATTTGTGAATGATATGACAGTAAGGACAGAGTCAAAGGTGTCCCTGTTTGCAGACGATGGGAATCTAATGAGGAGAATACAGGCATAAAAGGATAAGGTAAGCTTACAAGGGGATCTGGACAGGCTGCAAGCCTGGTCTTACAAATGGCTCCTGGAGTTTAATCCCAGCAAGTGCAAAGTTATAAAGACTGGGGAAGGCCAAAGGAGACCGCAGACGGAGTACAACCTAAGAGATCCAAGGCTGCAAAACTCACTCAAGGAAAAGGATTTTGGGGTAACCATCATACTGAACACATCCTGAGGTGCACATCAACCAAATAACAGCTGCAGCATACGGGCGCCTGACAAACCTGAGAATAGCGTTTTGACATCTAAGCAAGGAATCATTCATGACACTGTACACCGTGTACGTTAGGCCCATATTGGAGTATGCAGCACCAGTATGGAACCCACACCTGGTCAAACACGTCAAGAAATTAGAGACAGTGCAGAGGCTTGAACCCTTAAAATGGCTTTCTAAGGCTGTTATGGCTTCAAAATTTCCACTGACCTTCTCCAGTTTAGTCCGAGTAACGCATTTGGTAACAACGGTAACACGCGTGGGAAGAAAATATTAGGTAACAGTGGTCCATTATACACCTATGAGGTTAGGTTGGTTAATGGGGTTTAAAGCTTATCGACTAAACGATGGTCATTAAGGTCACCCTTAACCTTTTCACCACCAGAAGAGAATACTTTAATCCTTAAAATATGGATTAAGGTAAGCTCTCAGCATATATACTAAGAGAAATACACCTCTCGGTGTATATACCCTATACACAAGGTGGGTGGGAAATTACGTAAACATTGACCTAACATTTACAACATTTCTTTAGTATACAAGACAAGTGTGGATAAAGTCTTCACCAGGACAATGTTTCGCTCTGCGTGGGGCTCTATGACGTTATGACTTTATTAACTATGAAGCTCTACATAGAGCGAAACTCGTCACGATAAATGCTTGTTCGTCCCGTGTGTCGTCCTCAGTACCCTGGGCAGTATGTCGTCCTCAGTACCCTGGGCAGTATGTCGTCCTCAGTACCCTGGGCAGTATGTCGTCCTCAGTACCCTGGGCAGTATGTCGTCCTCAGTACCCTGGGCAGTATGTCGTCCTCAGTACCCTGGGCAGTATGTCGTCCTCAGTACCCTGGGCAGTATGTCGTCCTCAGTACCCTGGGCAGTATGTCGTCCTCAGTACCCTGGGCAGTATGTCGTCCTCAGTACCCTGGGCAGTATGTCGTCCTCAGTACCCTGGGCAGTATGTCGTCCTCAGTACCCTGGGCAGTATGTCGTCCTCAGTACCCTGGGCAGTATGTCGTCCTCAGTACCCTGGGCAGTATGTCGTCCTCAGTACCCTGGGCAGTATGTCGTCCTCAGTACCCTGGGCAGTATGTCGTCCTCAGTACCCTGGGCAGTATGTCGTCCTCAGTACCCTGGGCAGTGTGTCGTCCTCAGTACCCTGGGCAGTATGTCGTCCTCAGTACCCTGAGCAGTATGTCGTCCTCAGTACCCTGGGCAGTATGTCGTCCTCAGTACCCTGGGCAGTATGTCGTCCTCAGTACCCTGGGCAGTGTGTCGTCCTCAGTACCCTGGGCAGTATGTCGTCCTCAGTACCCTGGGCAGTATGTCGTCCTCAGTACCCTGGGCAGTATGTCGTCCTCAGTACCCTGGGCAGTATGTCGTCCTCAGTACCCTGGGCAGTATGTCGTCCTCAGTACCCTGGGCAGTATGTCGTCCTCAGTACCCTGGGCAGTATGTCGTCCTCAGTACCCTGGGCAGTATGTCGTCCTCAGTACCCTGGGCAGTGTGTCGTCCTCAGTACCCTGGGCAGTATGTCGTCCTCAGTACCCTGGGCAGTATGTCGTCCTCAGTACCCTGGGCAGTATGTCGTCCTCAGTACCCTGGGCAGTATGTCGTCCTCAGTACCCTGGGCAGTATGTCGTCCTCAGTACCCTGGGCAGTATGTCGTCCTCAGTACCCTGGGCAGTATGTCGTCCTCAGTACCCTGGGCAGTATGTCGTCCTCAGTACCCTGGGCAGTATGTCGTCCTCAGTACCCTGGGCAGTATGTCGTCCTCAGTACCCTGGGCAGTATGTCGTCCTCAGTACCCTGGGCAGTGTGTCGTCCTCAGTACCCTGGGCAGTGTGTCGTCCTCAGTACCCTGGGCAGTATGTCGTCCTCAGTACCCTGGGCAGTATGTCGTCCTCAGTACCCTGGGCAGTATGTCGTCCTCAGTACCCTGGGCAGTATGTCGTCCTCAGTACCCTGGGCAGTATGTCGTCCTCAGTACCCTGGGCAGTATGTCGTCCTCAGTACCCTGGGCAGTATGTCGTCCTCAGTACCCTGGGCAGTATGTCGTCCTCAGTACCCTGGGCAGTGTGTCGTCCTCAGTACCCTGGGCAGTATGTCGTCCTCAGTACCCTGGGCAGTATGTCGTCCTCAGTACCCTGGGCAGTATGTCGTCCTCAGTACCCTGGGCAGTATGTCGTCCTCAGTACCCTGGGCAGTATGTCGTCCTCAGTACCCTGGGCAGTATGTCGTCCTCAGTACCCTGGGCAGTATGTCGTCCTCAGTACCCTGGGCAGTATGTCGTCCTCAGTACCCTGGGCAGTGTGTCGTCCTCAGTACCCTGGGCAGTATGTCGTCCTCAGTACCCTGGGCAGTATGTCGTCCTCAGTACCCTGGGCAGTATGTCGTCCTCAGTACCCTGGGCAGTATGTCGTCCTCAGTACCCTGGGCAGTATGTCGTCCTCAGTACCCTGGGCAGTATGTCGTCCTCAGTACCCTGGGCAGTATGTCGTCCTCAGTACCCTGGGCAGTATGTCGTCCTCAGTACCCTGGGCAGTATGTCGTCCTCAGTACCCTGGGCAGTATGTCGTCCTCAGTACCCTGGGCAGTATGTCGTCCTCAGTACCCTGGGCAGTATGTCGTCCTCAGTACCCTGGGCAGTATGTCGTCCTCAGTACCCTGGGCAGTATGTCGTCCTCAGTACCCTGGGCAGTATGTCGTCCTCAGTACCCTGGGCAGTATGTCGTCCTCAGTACCCTGGGCAGTATGTCGTCCTCAGTACCCTGGGCAGTATGTCGTCCTCAGTACCCTGGGCAGTATGTCGTCCTCAGTACCCTGGGCAGTATGTCGTCCTCAGTACCCTGGGCAGTATGTCGTCCTCAGTACCCTGGGCAGTATGTCGTCCTCAGTACCCTGGGCAGTATGTCGTCCTCAGTACCCTGGGCAGTATGTCGTCCTCAGTACCCTGGGCAGTATGTCGTCCTCAGTACCCTGGGCAGTATGTCGTCCTCAGTACCCTGGGCAGTATGTCGTCCTCAGTACCCTGGGCAGTATGTCGTCCTCAGTACCCTGGGCAGTATGTCGTCCTCAGTACCCTGGGCAGTATGTCGTCCTCAGTACCCTGGGCAGTATGTCGTCCTCAGTACCCTGGGCAGTATGTCGTCCTCAGTACCCTGGGCAGTATGTCGTCCTCAGTACCCTGGGCAGTATGTCGTCCTCAGTACCCTGGGCAGTATGTCGTCCTCAGTACCCTGGGCAGTATGTCGTCCTCAGTACCCTGGGCAGTATGTCGTCCTCAGTACCCTGGGCAGTATGTCGTCCTCAGTACCCTGGGCAGTATGTCGTCCTCAGTACCCTGGGCAGTATGTCGTCCTCAGTACCCTGGGCAGTATGTCGTCCTCAGTACCCTGGGCAGTATGTCGTCCTCAGTACCCCTGTCGCCCTCAGTACCCTGGGCAGTATGTCGTCCTCAGTACCCTGGGCAGTATGTCGTCCTCAGTACCCTGGGCAGTATGTCGTCCTCAGTACCCTGGGCAGTATGTCGTCCTCAGTACCCCTGGGCAGTACCCTGGGCAGTATGTCGTCCTCAGTACCCTGGGCAGTATGTCGTCCTCAGTACCCTGGGCAGTATGTCGTCCTCAGTACCCTGGGCAGTATGTCGTCCTCAGTACCCTGGGCAGTATGTCGTCCTCAGTACCCTGGGCAGTATGTCGTCCTCAGTACCCTGGGCAGTATGTCGTCCTCAGTACCCTGGGCAGTATGTCGTCCTCAGTACCCTGGGCAGTATGTCGTCCTCAGTACCCTGGGCAGTATGTCGTCCTCAGTACCCTGGGCAGTATGTCGTCCTCAGTACCCTGGGCAGTATGTCGTCCTCAGTACCCTGGGCAGTATGTCGTCCTCAGTACCCTGGGCAGTATGTCGTCCTCAGTACCCTGGGCAGTATGTCGTCCTCAGTACCCTGGGCAGTATGTCGTCCTCAGTACCCTGGGCAGTATGTCGTCCTCAGTACCCTGGGCAGTATGTCGTCCTCAGTACCCTGGGCAGTATGTCGTCCTCAGTACCCTGGGCAGTATGTCGTCCTCAGTACCCTGGGCAGTATGTCGTCCTCAGTACCCTGGGCAGTATGTCGTCCTCAGTACCCTGGGCAGTATGTCGTCCTCAGTACCCTGGGCAGTATGTCGTCCTCAGTACCCTGGGCAGTATGTCGTCCTCAGTACCCTGGGCAGTATGTCGTCCTCAGTACCCTGGGCAGTATGTCGTCCTCAGTACCCTGGGCAGTATGTCGTCCTCAGTACCCTGGGCAGTATGTCGTCCTCAGTACCCTGGGCAGTATGTCGTCCTCAGTACCCTGGGCAGTATGTCGTCCTCAGTACCCTGGGCAGTATGTCGTCCTCAGTACCCTGGGCAGTATGTCGTCCTCAGTACCCTGGGCAGTATGTGTCGTCCTCAGTACCCTGGGCAGTATGTCGTCCTCAGTACCCTGGGCAGTATGTCGTCCTCAGTACCCTGGGCAGTATGTCGTCCTCAGTACCCTGGGCAGTATGTCGTCCTCAGTACCCTGGGCAGTATGTCGTCCTCAGTACCCTGGGCAGTATGTCGTCCTCAGTACCCTGGGCAGTATGTCGTCCTCAGTACCCTGGGCAGTATGTCGTCCTCAGTACCCTGGGCAGTATGTCGTCCTCAGTACCCTGGGCAGTATGTCGTCCTCAGTACCCTGGGCAGTATGTCGTCCTCAGTACCCTGGGCAGTATGTCGTCCTCAGTACCCTGGGCAGTATGTCGTCCTCAGTACCCTGGGCAGTATGTCGTCCTCAGTACCCTGGGCAGTATGTCGTCCTCAGTACCCTGGGCAGTATGTCGTCCTCAGTACCCTGGGCAGTATGTCGTCCTCAGTACCCTGGGCAGTATGTCGTCCTCAGTACCCTGGGCAGTATGTCGTCCTCAGTACCCTGGGCAGTATGTCGTCCTCAGTACCGTGGGCCGTAGGACGTCCTCAGTACCCTGGGCAGTGTGTCGTCCTCAGTACCCTGGGCAGTATGTCGTCCTCAGTACCCTGGGCAGTATGTCGTCCTCAGTACCCTGGGCAGTATGTCGTCCTCAGTACCCTGGGCAGTGTGTCGTCCTCAGTACCCTGGGCAGTATGTCGTCCTCAGTACCCTGGGCAGTATGTCGTCCTCAGTACCCTGGGCAGTGTGTCGTCCTCAGTACCCTGGGCAGTGTGTCGTCCTCAGTACCCTGGGCAGTATGTCGTCCTCAGTACCCTGGGCAGTGTGTCGTCCTCAGTACCCTGGGCAGTGTGTCGTCCTCAGTACCCTGGGCAGTATGTCGTCCTCAGTACCCTGGGCAGTATGTCGTCCTCAGTACCCTGGGCAGTATGTCGTCCTCAGTACCCTGGGCAGTATGTCGTCCTCAGTACCCTGGGCAGTATGTCGTCCTCAGTACCCTGGGCAGTATGTCGTCCTCAGTACCCTGGGCAGTGTGTCGTCCTCAGTACCCTGGGCAGTATGTCGTCCTCAGTACCCTGGGCAGTATGTCGTCCTCAGTACCCTGGGCAGTATGTCGTCCTCAGTACCCTGGGCAGTATGTCGTCCTCAGTACCCTGGGCAGTATGTCGTCCTCAGTACCCTGGGCAGTATGTCGTCCTCAGTACCCTGGGCAGTATGTCGTCCTCAGTACCCTGGGCAGTATGTCGTCCTCAGTACCCTGGGCAGTATGTCGTCCTCAGTACCCTGGGCAGTATGTCGTCCTCAGTACCCTGGGCAGTATGTCGTCCTCAGTACCCTGGGCAGTATGTCGTCCTCAGTACCCTGGGCAGTATGTCGTCCTCAGTACCCTGGGCAGTATGTCGTCCTCAGTACCCTGGGCAGTATGTCGTCCTCAGTACCCTGGGCAGTATGTCGTCCTCAGTACCCTGGGCAGTATGTCGTCCTCAGTACCCTGGGCAGTGTGTCGTCCTCAGTACCCTGGGCAGTATGTCGTCCTCAGTACCCTGGGCAGTATGTCGTCCTCAGTACCCTGGGCAGTATGTCGTCCTCAGTACCCTGGGCAGTGTGTCGTCCTCAGTACCCTGGGCAGTGTGTCGTCCTCAGTACCCTGGGCAGTGTGTCGTCCTCAGTACCCTGGGCAGTATGTCGTCCTCAGTACCCTGGGCAGTATGTCGTCCTCAGTACCCTGGGCAGTATGTCGTCCTCAGTACCCTGGGCAGTGTGTCGTCCTCAGTACCCTGGGCAGTGTGTCGTCCTCAGTACCCTGGGCAGTATGTCGTCCTCAGTACCCTGGGCAGTATGTCGTCCTCAGTACCCTGGGCAGTGTGTCGTCCTCAGTACCCTGGGCAGTATGTCGTCCTCAGTACCCTGGGCAGTATGTCGTCCTCAGTACCCTGGGCAGTATGTCGTCCTCAGTACCCTGGGCAGTATGTCGTCCTCAGTACCCTGGGCAGTATGTCGTCCTCAGTACCCTGGGCAGTGTGTCGTCCTCAGTACCCTGGGCAGTATGTCGTCCTCAGTACCCTGGGCAGTATGTCGTCCTCAGTACCCTGGGCAGTATGTCGTCCTCAGTACCCTGGGCAGTATGTCGTCCTCAGTACCCTGGGCAGTATGTCGTCCTCAGTACCCTGGGCAGTATGTCGTCCTCAGTACCCTGGGCAGTATGTCGTCCTCAGTACCCTGGGCAGTATGTCGTCCTCAGTACCCTGGGCAGTATGTCGTCCTCAGTACCCTGGGCAGTATGTCGTCCTCAGTACCCTGGGCAGTATGTCGTCCTCAGTACCCTGGGCAGTATGTCGTCCTCAGTACCCTGGGCAGTATGTCGTCCTCAGTACCCTGGGCAGTATGTCGTCCTCAGTACCCTGGGCAGTATGTCGTCCTCAGTACCCTGGGCAGTATGTCGTCCTCAGTACCCTGGGCAGTATGTCGTCCTCAGTACCCTGGGCAGTGTGTCGTCCTCAGTACCCTGGGCAGTGTGTCGTCCTCAGTACCCTGGGCAGTATGTCGTCCTCAGTACCCTGGGCAGTATGTCGTCCTCAGTACCCTGGGCAGTGTGTCGTCCTCAGTACCCTGGGCAGTATGTCGTCCTCAGTACCCTGGGCAGTGTGTCGTCCTCAGTACCCTGGGCAGTATGTCGTCCTCAGTACCCTGGGCAGTGTGTCGTCCTCAGTACCCTGGGCAGTGTGTCGTCCTCAGTACCCTGGGCAGTGTGTCGTCCTCAGTACCCTGGGCAGTATGTCGTCCTCAGTACCCTGGGCAGTATGTCGTCCTCAGCACCCTGGGCAGTATGTCGTCCTCAGTACCCTGGGCAGTATGTCGTCCTCAGTACCCTGGGCAGTATGTCGTCCTCAGTACCCTGGGCAGTATGTCGTCCTCAGTACCCTGGGCAGTATGTCGTCCTCAGTACCCTGGGCAGTATGTCGTCCTCAGTACCCTGGGCAGTATGTCGTCCTCAGTACCCTGGGCAGTATGTCGTCCTCAGTACCCTGGGCAGTATGTCGTCCTCAGTACCCTGGGCAGTATGTCGTCCTCAGTACCCTGGGCAGTATGTCGTCCTCAGTACCCTGGGCAGTATGTCGTCCTCAGTACCCTGGGCAGTATGTCGTCCTCAGTACCCTGGGCAGTATGTCGTCCTCAGTACCCTGGGCAGTGTGTCGTCCTCAGTACCCTGGGCAGTGTGTCGTCCTCAGTACCCTGGGCAGTATGTCGTCCTCAGTACCCTGGGCAGTATGTCGTCCTCAGTACCCTGGGCAGTATGTCGTCCTCAGTACCCTGGGCAGTATGTCGTCCTCAGTACCCTGGGCAGTATGTCGTCCTCAGTACCCTGGGCAGTATGTCGTCCTCAGTACCCTGGGCAGTATGTCGTCCTCAGTACCCTGGGCAGTATGTCGTCCTCAGTACCCTGGGCAGTATGTCGTCCTCAGTACCCTGGGCAGTATGTCGTCCTCAGTACCCTGGGCAGTATGTCGTCCTCAGTACCCTGGGCAGTATGTCGTCCTCAGTACCCTGGGCAGTATGTCGTCCTCAGTACCCTGGGCAGTGTGTCGTCCTCAGTACCCTGGGCAGTGTGTCGTCCTCAGTACCCTGGGCAGTATGTCGTCCTCAGTACCCTGGGCAGTATGTCGTCCTCAGTACCCTGGGCAGTATGTCGTCCTCAGTACCCTGGGCAATATGTCGTCCTCAGTACCCTGGGCAGTATGTCGTCCTCAGTACCCTGGGCAGTGTGTCGTCCTCAGTACCCTGGGCAGTATGTCGTCCTCAGTACCCTGGGCAGTATGTCGTCCTCAGTACCCTGGGCAGTATGTCGTCCTCAGTACCCTGGGCAGTATGTCGTCCTCAGTACCCTGGGCAGTATGTCGTCCTCAGTACCCTGGGCAGTATGTCGTCCTCAGTACCCTGGGCAGTATGTCGTCCTCAGTACCCTGGGCAGTATGTCGTCCTCAGTACCCTGGGCAGTATGTCGTCCTCAGTACCCTGGGCAGTATGTCGTCCTCAGTACCCTGGGCAGTATGTCGTCCTCAGTACCCTGGGCAGTGTGTCGTCCTCAGTACCCTGGGCAGTAAAGATTACAGGTGATAATTACCTCAGACATTCAAATATAAAATTAAGGTAGAAGTTATAATTACTTTGATTTAGAATTTGATTTAGAATTACTTTGATTTAGAATTTGATTTAGAATTACTTTGACTTAGAAACATGATTTAATACTGAAGTGGAGTCCATTCCTCCGGAAACGCAAAAATAATGGCATCGAGGTAGGACAAACCAGCCCTCAGAACAAGCCTTCACCGTGACGATGTTTCGCTGCATATAGAAGTCTATGCAGAGCGAAACGTTGCCACAATAAAAGCTCTTTTTCCAGGGATGACTTTACTACTACAAATATTAGGCACAACAGCCCCTTAAGTCCCATACAAATCTATGTGGATTTCTAGGATACAAATCTATGTGGAACTGCAGTTCCTTGATGATGTGAGAAATCACGAAAGCGCTTTGTCACACAGAAAACTGGGAGCCACTGAGAGAGGATGACATATCAACGTCATATTTTTCACTAAGGTACCTTCATCAGTCATTCATTTGTAAGCATTTGTAAACAATTGTAGACAATTGTAAACGGTGGCAATTGTAAACAGTGGTAAACTGTAAATAAAGGTAACTGTAAACAATTGTAAACAATGACAATTGTAAACAGTGGTAAACTGTAAATAAAGGTAACTGTAAACAATTGTAAACGATGACAATTGTAAATAAAAGTAAACTGTAAACAAATGTAAACTGTAAACTATGGTAAATAATTGCAAACTATGGAAAATATCTGTGAACAATGGCAAACAGTGGTGAAAAAGATCAACTGAAAACAATGGTAAATGTTAACAGTGGTAAATTATAAACAGTGGTAAACAATATTGAAAAATGATAAAGGATAAGCAATGGAAAACAACTGTAAACAAGAACTGCTCGCAATATATGAGAGTAATCGCCATTAAATATATTACGGAATCAAGAAAATCCTGAGAGGTACAGTGAGACGAACTTTTATAATAATTGTATAATTTAGGCTAAGCGCTAAACCCATGTGGGCCATTCAGCGCAAGACGTGGTGGTGGAGGCTCGATCCTCCGTCTGCTGAGCGCCTCCTATGTCGTACTCGCCTGGATGTCCACCAGGACTTGATAATTCAGTCCGCAAACTGCCAATACGGAAGGAATTAGTCTCGCCAGAGTCGATAATATCACTTACATAGCTTTGTGTGTGTGTGTGTGTGTGTGTGTGTGTGTGTGTGTGTGTGTGTGTGTGTGTGTGTGGACTGTAACCTGAACGATAAATTTTACCGACATTAGCAACTTAGACGCGTTATTAAAATGCCTAGAAATAGCGAGCATAAACAAATCAATTGCCAGGTCCCAGAGTGTTAAATATCACGTACAAAACACCGGAATTTTTCAACCTGGCACTTTGCAACGTACGTACTGGACTTTATCCTGAGAATGACCTCTAGTTTTAATTCCCAGATGACATAAAGGACGCAGATTGAGCTGAGAACTGCAGGGAAGGTCCGATGAAGTTCGTACCTTCTATTGAGGGGAAAATGCACTTTGAATATCAGTTCAAGGCACTAATCGTGTTCTCTTGACCCTTGTGGGTTTAGCGCTTGGTTTTGATAATAATAGTCGTGTTCTCCCTTGAAAAACGGACACCGTGAGGAATCTTATTCAACTCTGGTTTAATAATAATAATAATAATAATAATAATAATAATAATAATATCGACACTTAGATGAGTATGACACGTGTAGCAAACCACGGAACGGGTATGGTTTGAACCCATGGCGAGTGAGTCGTAAAATACCAGTGTATAAGCCACTAAGCCAGCTGGTCGAGTGGCTTACGCACTGGCCTGGAGTTTCACGACTATCTTGCCGTGGTTTGAAACCCCACCGTTCCCTGGTTTGTTTGCAATCGTGTCAGTACGATTTCGTAAGACATGTGTAACAGTTTGCTGTCTTTAGTGAGTAGACGCTGCGCCTTCTCTGCAGGCTTCTGTCTTTAAAAGATTAAGCAATTTAAGCAAGATCGACGCATTGGGAGGCACAGAGCAAGTGCCAGGTGACGCAACAGCGCGTCAAGTTAGAAAGTGCGACGCTATTACGGGGGAAGATTCCTTAAATTGTTAAAAAAGACGTTCTTAATACACAGAATGCTGTTTTCTGGTATTTTATTGAGAATACGTAAGAAGTGACGGAGTCCCTGAACCGCACAGTGTGTCTTAATAATATTCTTGTGTGTAATAACGTTAATACTGGAAGAGACGATGTACCGAACCTGATGGATATCATTATTTGTAGACGTTTCACCATCCAGTGGCTTTATCAGTACAAATTCAGGGGCATAATGAGGAGACTATAAATAAGAATGAGGTAATGAGACCCTCAGTCTTGGAGTTAGTGAAGAGCATCGAAGTCTTGTAGAATCTGAGACACAGATATGTCCTTGAATCTGTTGACAAAGCCACTGGATGGTGAAATGTCTACAGTATAGATACCCATATGTTACACATGTGCCTAATTTTTCGTTTTGTCGGTATTGTATACCATTCACGTACCACGTACTGGACGTGTAGAATAAATACAATACAATCCTCCAAGAACCGGTCGAAAAAGTATTTTGTAAATACCGAATTCAGATAGATGCAATGCAGAGTCTGGGTGTCAACACTTGAACCCCTGGTGTTAGTAGGTGTCAACACTTGAACCCCTGGTGTTAGTTGGTGTCAACACTTGAACCCCTGGTGTTAGTTGGTGTCAACACTTGAACCCCTGGTGTTAGTTGGTGTCAACACTTGAACCCCTGGTGTTAGTTGGTGTCAACACTTGAACCCCTGGTGTTAGTTCATGAAGAACCCAGGACGAGCAGGTGCCAATAATATCATCCACAGCAAAATAAAGTTCAACTCTACTTCCACCTTTCCCAGTGTTGTTAGGTAAGACACATATGTAATAGTTAGGTATCTTTATTTCGAAACATTTCGCCTATACCGTAGGCTTCTTCAGTCGAATACAGAAAAGTTGATAAAAGCAGAAGAGACGTGAAGATGATGTAATCATCGTCTGATTAGGCGGAACGTTTGGAAATAAAGATAACTGTTGCATATGTGGCTTACCTAACAACCTGTCGGTATTTTATACCATTTTAATATTCACCCTTCCCAGTACGTAACTTTGTAAGCTTTTTTCTAGACGCAAGAAAAATGGTTACACACACACACACACACACACACACACACACACACACACACACACACACACACTGTTGCAACCCCTGAATGGGTTGCAATGATTAATATGTATTTATATAATTATTATCTTTTCATATAATTTTATATTGCTTATATTTGCGATAATAGCTAAATCGTAAATGTATTGCTTTATATTGTTATTTGACTTAGTTATGTTGTTAGGTAGGATGTTACATATTATGTGCTCAGTTCAAGTCTTGATTGTCTAACTACTGTAATTATCGCTTGTGGCTCGTTAGACTGCCGGCTTCTGTTTCTGAGCTGCAGCTGTCCACGGAGCTATCACGTGATCGAGGGGGGTGGGGTGTCCTCACCTCGCCTGAAGTATTCAGTCTGGTCTAGACTCTCTTGGTGGTTGGACAGATTGTCTGTCTCATTATTCTTGTTAGTTCTGTAGAACTCTGTTCACAGAACATTGTATAGACTTAGTGATTTTCGACGTTGTACTGAGGTTGTGTGTTGCTTAGACACTCTGAGTAACTCAGGTCCTGAGCTGTAGCTTCTGACTTAACTTGTACTGGTATCTGTGTATTATCACAGTCGGGGATTTTCTTATGCTGAACTTAGATTCAGTAGTATGGGAGTTTTGCGACTTGTGGAGGATCTGCTGATGGTCCCTACTTAGTGTCGTTATATTATCTCCTTGTTCCTGATTCCGTGTCGCAGTTGCTTGTTATATTGCTATTGGGCTTAGCATTCTTTTTATTGTTCAAGCAGACTGTTCTGACTGCCAGTTGGTTAAGAAGTTAGTTTATTTGAGGACTTTGTCAGTCACTTGTTTAAGTCTAGTCGAGTCTTGAGACATAGCGAACTACTTAGAGCACTTACATACACAAACTTGTACATATTTGTAATATCTTATTAAATGTTAATGTACCAGACGGTACTTAAGAATTATAAATGTGATATGTGCTTTCAGCACAATACTATTGTATACGAGAGAAGTGGTTATTCTTATTTTGTTGATTACTGTGATTAATTTAATTTAATTTAATTTGATAATATACCTCTAGACTTAATAAATTTATTAAATTTTAATTTCTCTAGTTAGTAGCCTACCAGTTGTAATCCTGAAGCACTATTGAATCATGCTGAATTCTAATGGATAATTGGACAAGGATACTGACTACTTGTTACGAAAACCCAGTAACAGGCTGGATGCTAGAAGGGCAGTCCTTTCTAGTATTCACTGGAGATCTCTAAGCTTTTAGAATCGCATTTTTTGTAACACACACACACGCAGAAACCAGAGGGGGATAAAGTGGGAATACAACTTTTGCCTTACTGCAATAATCTGAGCATGTTAAACGGTAGTTAATTTGCAATACACATCATAACACCAGCATCCTCCCCTTCCACTCATACCACATCAGCATACACTCGAAAATAACACTTTGACACTGTTGTAGTTATTAAACCCGTAGTGCAGTGGGTGATAATACCCTCATCGTATTAATAAAGGATTCCAGCTCAGGTTGACACATTTCAGTATCTCGTGTACACAAGGATACCAGTGTGATGGAATATGACATGACAGGGGCTGCTAGATTTTGCTTGCACAATGTATCAGGTAGTGTAGCAGCATACGGCAGGTGTTCCCACCCAGCAGGTGTTCCCACAATTAACTATCATATAGAGTAAGGTTATTGAAGCCTGCCTAGTAGGGTTATTGAAGCTAAAACGTTGGGTAGTTTCAAATTTGGGTTGGATAAATACATGAGTGAGATTGATTGGATCTGAGTGGGACTTACACATGAGTTAGTGGATTTATCAAAGCTTATTGTTAGGGTAGAAATAAAGTGGGTTGGATTTGTGAAGGACCTACCCAGTATGGGCCAACAGGCCTACTGCAGTATTCCTCCTTTCTTAGGTTATGTAACTATCATATACAGTAGTGTAGCAGCACCCAGAAGGTGTTCCCACAATGTGGAGCAGCACACAACAGGGGTTCCCACAGTGTAACTATCATATACAGTAGTGTAGCAGCACACAGCAAGGGTTCCCACAGTGTAACTATCATATACAGTAGTGTAGCAGCACACAGCAGGGGTTCCCACAGTGTAACTATCATATACAGTAGTGTAGCAGCACACAGCAAGGGTTCCCACAGTGTAACTATCATATACAGTAGTGTAGCAGCACACAGCAGGGGTTCCCACAGTGTAACTATCATATAAAGTAGTGTAGCAGCACACAGCAGGGGTTCCCACAGTGTAACTATCATATACAGTAGTGTAGCAGCACACAGCAGGGGTTCCCACAGTGTAACTATCATATACAGTAGTGTAGCAGCACACAGCAGGGGTTCCCACAGTGTAACCAGAGTAAGCAATTAACACATTGTTGACGTTCTAATTTATTAATAAACAGTGGGAACATTACGCAGTTGCTTTCCCCAATCACGGCTCTCATTCCCCAACCCCCAGCCCCTGTTAACCCTCCTCATCCCGGGGAATGTCTTCCAATTTCAAGGTTGTAACCCCAAATTTTCTGTCAGTCTGTTAAAAGACTTATGGATATATTACTTAGGGCTCGACCTAGCGGAGTTTCTCTTGTGGCTTTGCTCTCGTGACTGCAGCACTCTACTGTCTCGTGATTTAGAGGCATGAACGGTGTGTGCGTGCGTGTGTGTAACTGTGTGCTGATACATGTGTATGTATACATGTGTAGTGATACACATGTGTCACTACGTCAGACTGTGTGTTGGCTCACACAGGAATTATGTATTGGTTTAGTATTGATGTGGCAGTAAATTCTTTTCCTTCTGTGTTTGAGTAACGCCTCTACCTGATATATCTGGCTTGCTAGTCTCTAAATGAATAAAGTGAAATTAAAATTGAGAAGGTAATGGTGGTGGTGGTGGTGGTAGCGGTGGTGGTGGTGGTGATGGTGGTAGTGGTGGTAGCGGTGGTGATGGTGGTGGTGGTGGTGGTAGCGGTGGTGGTGGTGGTGGTAGCGGTGGTGGTGATGGTGGTGGTGGTGGTGGTAGCGGTGGTGGTGGTGGTGGTAGCGGTAGCGGTGATAGTAGTGGTGGTGATGGTGGTAGCGGTGGTGGTGATGGTGGTAGTGGTGATGGTGGTGATGGTGATGGGGTGGTGGTGATGGTGGTGGTGATCGTGGTGATGGTAGCGGTGATGATAGTGGTGGTGGTGATAGTGGTGGTGATGATGGTAGCGGCGATTGTGGGAGTGATGGTGATGGTAGTGGTGGGGGCGGTGATAGTGGTGGTCGTAATGGTGATGTTGGATGTGGTAGTGGTGATGATGGTGGTGGTGATGGTGGGGTTGGTGGGAGTGGTGATGATGGTGGTGATGTTGGCGGTGATGGTGGCGGGAGTGGTGATGATGGTGATGGTAGTGTTGGTGGAGGTGGTGATGGTGGTGGTGGTAATGGTGATGTTTGATGTGGGAGTGGTGTTTATGATGGTGGTAGCAGTGATGTTGATTGCGGTGAAGGTGGTACTTGTAGTGGTGATAGTGGTGGTAATGGTACTGGCGGTAGCAGTCGTAGTGGTGGAGGTGGTGGTGAAGGACTTAAGAGTGACAAAGTGAGAGGATCTCGATTTTAAGGATCACAACGCTGTCATTCACACAACCGGAAGAAAAAAACGATAGGATGGATAATGAGAACCTTCAAAACAAGGGATGCCAGGCCAGTGCCAAGGCGCTTGTTCTCTCTGGGCTGGAAAACCACTGCACACTAAGACACATGTATCTATATTGCTCACGTGTCTTCCTCTGCTGCGTGTCAGTATTATATACTATATAATACCGCTATACCACTCCATGGAACGAAGGAGAGAAAGAGACGTCATAATTTACCCCCAGAAACTCCTCGAAGAATTTATCTTAAAATCGTACACACAAATCACTCTCTACGAAAGCAAGAGGCTTGGTAAAGGGTGCAAAATACCCCCCCCCCTCTCCTCCTCCCCCTCATTGAAAAGCAGCGGCGCCATAAGTGCGCAGAGAACACAAATGAAATGGGCTCAAGACTATTCATCAGCCTCCCATCACATATAAGGGGGATATACCCATTAATAGACCCCTTGCTGTTTTCAATATGGGAGCTGGATAAGTACTTCAAATCGGTTTCTGATCAGCAGGGCTGTGGTTTGTACGTTGGACTGCGTGCGGTCAGCAGTAACAGCCTGGTTCATCAGGTCTTTAACCATCAGAAGGTCTAGTCAGGGACTAGGTGGCGGGGCGTAGTTTCCCGAAAGCATCCTAAGGGTTTTCTTCAGGTGGTGGATGTGGTGGTGGTGGATGTGGTGGTGGTGGATGTGGTGGTGGTGGATGTGGTGGTGGTGGACGTGGTGGTGGTGGACGTGGTGGTGGTGGTGGATGTGGTGGTGGTGGTGGTGGATGTGGTGGTGGTGGATGTGGTGGTGGTGGACATGGTGGTGGTGGACGTGGTGGTGGTAGACGTGGTGGTGGTGGACGTGGTGGTGGTGGTGGATGTGGTGGTGGTGGATGTGGTGGTGGTGGACGTGGTGGTTGTAGACGTGGTGATGGTAGACGTGGTGGTGGTGGACGTGGTGGTGGTGGTGGTGGATGTGGTGGTGGTGGATGTGGTGGTGGTGGACGTGGTGGTGGTAGACGTGGTGGTAGACGTGGTGGTGGTGGACGTGGTGGTGGTGGACGTGGTGGGGGTGGACGTGGTGGTGGTGGTGGATGTGGTGGTGGTGGTGGTGGATGTGGTGGTGGTGGTGGATGTGGTGGTGAATGTGGTGGTGGTGGTGGACGTGGTGGTAGACGTGGTGGTGGTAGACGTGGTGGTGAATGTGGTGGTGGTGGTGGATGTGGTGGTGGATGTGGTGGTGGTGGATGTGGTGGTGGTGGATGTGGTGGTGGTGGACGTGGTGGTGGTGGACGTGGTGGTGGTGGACGTGGTGGTGGTGGACGTGGTGGTGGTGGATGTGGTGGTGGTGGATGTGGTGGTGGTAGACGTGGTGGTGGTAGACGTGGTGGTGGTGGACGTGGTGGTGGTGATGGATGTGGTGGTGGTGGACGTGGTGGTGGTGGATGTGGTGGTGGTGGACGTGGTGGTGGTAGACGTGGTGGTGGTGGACGTGGTGGTGGATGTGGTGGTGGATGTGGTGGTGGATGTGGTGGTGGTGGACGTGGTGGTGGTGGATGTGGTGGTGGTGGATGTGGTGGTGGTAGACGTGGTGGTGGTAGACGTGGTGGTGGTGGACGTGGTGGTGGTGGTGGATGTGGTGGTGGATGTGGTGGTGGTGGACGTGGTGGTGGTGGATGTGGTGGTGGTGGACGTGGTGGTGGTAGACGTGGTGGTGGTGGACGTGGTGGTGGTGGTGGATGTGGTGGTGGTGGATGTGGTGGTAGTTGTGGATGTGGTGGTGTTGGTGATGGTAGATGTAGTGGTGTTGGTGGTGGTGGATGTGGAGGTGGTGGATGTGGTGGTGTTGGTGGTGGTGGATGTGGAGGTGGTGGTGGATATGTTGTGTTGGTGGTGGATGTGGATGTGGCGGTGGTGGATGTGGTGGTGGTGTTCGTGGTGGTGGTGGATGTGGTAGTGGAGGTGGATGTGGTGGTGCTGATGGTGGATGTGGTATTGTTGGTGATGGTAAATGTAGTGGTGTTGGATGTGGTGGTGTTGGCGGTGGTGGACGTGGTGGTGTTGGCGGTGGTCATAATAAGAACACCATTTACAAGAACACCAGTAATAAAGTCACCAGTAATCCCACCACCATTAAGTCCTCATGCCCCCCTCCCCCTCCCACTCCCTCCCCCCCCCCTCCCCCTCCCCCTACTCCCTACTCCCTCCCCCTCCCCCTCCCCCAATACTTTATTACTCTAGCCTAAAACACCTCACCAGTGAGCAGCACACATGACACATGCAATAAAATATATTGAAAAAAAACAATAAAATATATTGAAAAATATAGTTTACCCAGCCGCCCTAAATTCTAACCCGGCCATCGCCCTGAGGAACGAAAAAAAAAATATTTATATATGTATAAATTTTGGGCGGAATGTGATTCTGTAAATCCCTGTTAGTCGTTGTATCTTAAATAAGAAAATAGACAAAATAAGGGAAATAAAATAATTGTAACATAAGACAACAGTAAAAGTCGAAAAACAGACCTAAAGAAAAATCAAGATCATTAATATATATATATATATATATATATATATATATATATATATATATATATATATATATATATATATATATTCCTCCTTGAAGTCGAAAAACAGACCTAAAGAAAAATCAAGATCATTAATATATATATATATATATATATATATATATATATATATACATATATATATATATATATATATTATATATTCCTCCTTGAAGCCTTTTTATCCACTTCTCCGAGGCTATGGGTCCCACAATTTACACCAGAGGTGGACCCCATTAAAAATAAATATATATATATATATATATATATATATATATATATATATATATATATATATATATTATATATATATATATATATATATATATGTCGTGCCGAATATGTAATACTGGTCACTTAGCAAGAACTCATATTTAAAATTAGTCCTTTCTAAAATTTTCTCTTATACGTTTAAAGATATATTTTTTTCATTATTGTTGATGTAAAAATTTATAATTTTGCACCAAAAGGAACTTAGAAAACTTACCTAACCTTATTATAACAAGCGCAATTTATTTTAGCCTAACCCAACTAAATATATTTTAGATCTGTTTACAATAATTTAATACTAAACAAACACAGTGAAATATATTTTTTTCCTTAGGTTCAGAATGATTTTGGCGAAATTATTGCATACACAAATTTTCACTTGTCCTATATGGCAAGATGAGCGTTGCTATTTAAGCCAAAATCGCAAGTTCTGCCTATTCGGCACGACATATATATATATATATATATATATATATATATATATATATATATATATATATATATATATATATATATATATATATATATATATATATACGGTTGGAGGCAGTGGAGATGTCCTGTCTAAGGGCAATGTGTGGTGTAAATAATATGCAGAAAATTCGGAGTGTGGAAATTAGGAGAAGGTGTGGAGTTAATAAAAGTATTAGTCAGAGGGCAGAAGAGGGGTTGTTGAGGTGGTTTGGTCATTTAGAGAGAATGAATCAAAGTAGAATGACATGGAAAGCATATAAATCTATAGGGGAAGGAAAGAGGGGTAGGGGTCGTCCTCGAAAGGGTTGGAAAGAGGGGGTAAAGGAGGTTTTGTGGGCTAGGGGCTTGGACTTCCAGCAAGCGTGCATGAGCGTGTTAGATAGGAGTGAATGGAGACGAATGATACTTGGGACCTGACGATCTGTTGGAGTGTGAGCAGGGTAATATTTAGTGAAGGGATTCAGGGAAACCGGTTATTTTCATATAGTCGGACTTGAGTCCTGGAAATGGGAAGTACAATGCCTGCACTTTAAAGGAGGGATTTGGGATATTGGCAGTTTGGAGGGATATGTTGTGTATCTTTATACGTATATGCTTCTAAACTGTTATATTCTGAGCATCTCTGCAAAAGCAGTGATAATGTTTGAGTGTGGTGAAAGTGTTGAATGATGATGAAAGTATTTTCTTTTTAGGGATTTTCTTTCTTTTTTGGGTCACCCTGCCTCGGTGGGAGACGGCCGACTTGTTGAAAAAAAATATATATATATATATTATATGATGAAGAAGTAGGCTTTAAGAAGGGTAGGGGATGTGGTGTGTGAACCAAGAGTTTGCAATGAAATACCTAGGTGAACAGTATTTAGATAAGGGAAAATAGGTTTTTGTGGCATTTATTGCAAATGTATGGAATAGGAGTCTTTACGAGGATAGTGAGGCTCAGGTTAGAGTGTGCAGGAGAGAGGGAGATTATTTCCCAGTATAAGTAGGCTCTAGACAGGGATGTGTGATGTCATCATAGTTGTTCATTACATTTAAATGAATGCGAGGGTCTTGGCAAGAGGTGTTGGGTTAAAAGATAAGGAATCAAATACAAATTAGGAGTTGTCGCAGTTGCTTTTGGCTGATGACACTGTGCTTTTGGGAGATTCTGAAGAGAAGTTGCAGAGGTTGGTTGATGAGTTTGGTAGGGTATGTAAAAGAAGGAAATTAAAAGTGAATATAGGAAAGAGTAAGGTGATGAAGATAAAATTAGGTAATGGAAGACTGGGTGTCAGATTGGAAGGAGA
>NC_091335.1:25045215-25130215 GCF_038502225.1 Cherax quadricarinatus | reverse complement strand
CTTGACGAGGAATGTACATACATTCACCAAACATTCACTGAGTTACATTTTCCTTCTTTTTTCATCAAAGACTGCAAGAAAAGAGCTCTTCAGATCATTAATTCTCCACGCATCAACACCACTCCCAACAAAGTTATAATTCTTCCCAACAGCCAGGTTGCACTGAACGTCTCAAAAGTACTTTCACAAGCAAACACCAGAGTCGCCATCGCTTCTAGCACTTCAATAAAGGATCTAACCAGGACAAAATCCAAGCACCACGAACCAGTCAATGCAGGAGTTTACACTATACCCTGTGGAGGCTGTGACAAGATTTACGTAGGTGAAACAGCAAGAAACCTCGACACCCGCCTCAATGAACACATTTACGCATGTAGGAACGATAACTTGAACAACGCCTGTGTACAACACCGAAATTCCACCAATCATCTCATGAAATTCAGGGACGCCCAATTAGTGATCAAAGAAACTAATTTCCGCAGACGCAAGTGCCTCGAATCAGCACTGATCGCTGTTTCGAATACAATTAAACAAAACAACGGCAGCTTCACCATCTCCGAAGTCTTAGCAAGAATCCTCCTGAAAACAGTAAGCCCTGCCATCACATAGTCTCTCCTGTTATACTACATAAAGCACATCACAGAGAGAACACTGAAACAAGCTGCCTCTTTCCAGTCTTTATTTGTCCAACCTATTTTTATGTTACCCAAGTAATATCTTTTTTTTTTTTTTTTTTTTTTTTTACTCATGTACGAATTAATTGCTCTACCATATTGTAATACTTTTGTCACTACTACTAGTACTACTACTACTACTACTACTACCACTAGTGAACATCTAAATGGTATCTCACTAGTATTGCACCTCACTCTGAGCCTTTATATACCCTCTGTGTCCATGTATTGTTTGCAATGGCTTGATAAAGCTCCTGGAGAGCGAAACGTTGCCACAATAAAATGTCACATTAGTTGCAATTGTGTCCTTTTACTTTACAGCGCTGCGTACTCCAAGATGAACCTGACATAACTTGGATATGCTAGATATGCATTTGTCGTCAATGTTATTCTGTTGCTGTCAGACTTGAGATATATGCTTGGTACTATGCTCAGCCCCTTTCAAGGAGATCCTCCTCCTTGAAGGGGGCTTACAGCCTTTATCCCTCATACCTGTACTCTGTTTCCCGTCTTCTTTCCAAGTCGTTTATATTCATAATTTGGCATTTGCTGGAGTTCAGTTCTAATAGGCACTTGTCAGACCAATCCTGTAGCTAGTTTAGAGCCATATGATTTGCGAACCTGTGTGTGTGTGTGTGTGTGTGTGTGTGTGTGTGTGTGTGTGTGTGTATGTGTGTGTGTGTGTATGTGTGTGTGTGTATATATATATATATATATATATATTTTTTTTTATTTTTTATTATCACACCGGCCGATTCCCACCAAGGCAGGGTGGCCCGAAAAAGAAAAACTTTCACCATCATTCACTCCATCACTGTCTTGCCAGAAGGGTGCTTTACACTACAGTTTTTAAACTGCAACATTAACACCCCTCCTTCAGAGTGCAGGCACTGTACTTCCCATCTCCAGGACTCAAGTCCGGCCTGCCGGTTTCCCTGAATCCCTTCATAAATGTTACTTTGCTCACACTCCAACAGCACGTCAAGTATTAAAAACCATTTGTCTCCATTCACTCCTATCAAACACGCTCAAGCATGCCTGCTGGAAGTCCAAGCCCCTCGCACACAAAACCTCCTTTACCCCCTCCCTCCAACCCTTCCTAGGCCGACCCCTACCCCGCCTTCCTTCCACTACAGACTGATACACTCTTGAAGTCATTCTGTTTCGCTCCATTCTCTCTACATGTCCGAACCACCTCAACAACCCTTCCTCAGCCCTCTGGACAACAGTTTTGGTAATCCCGCACCTCCTCCTAACTTCCAAACTACGAATTCTCTGCATTATATTCACACCACACATTGCCCTCAGACATGACATCTCCACTGCCTCCAGCCTTCTCCTCGCTGCAACATTCATCACCCACGCTTCACACCCATATAAGAGCGTTGGTAAAACTATACTCTCATACATTCCCCTCTTTGCCTCCAAGGACAAAGTTCTTTGTCTCCACAGACTCCTAAGTGCACCACTCACTCTTTTTCCCTCATCAATTCTATGATTCACCTCATCTTTCATAGACCCATCCGCTGACACGTCCACTCCCAAATATCTGAATACGTTCACCTCCTCCATACTCTCTCCCTCCAATCTGATATTCAATCTTTCATCACCTAATCTTTTTGTTATCCTCATAACCTTACTCTTTCCTGTATTCACCTTTAATTTTCTTCTTTTGCACACCCTACCAAATTCATCCACCAATCTCTGCAACTTCTCTTCAGAATCTCCCAAGAGCACAGTGTCATCAGCAAAGAGCAGCTGTGACAACTCCCACTTTGTGTGTGATTCTTTATCTTTTAACTCCACGCCTCTTGCCAAGACCCTCGCATTTACTTCTCTTACAACCCCATCTATAAATATATTAAACAACCACGGTGACATCACACATCCTTGTCTAAGGCCTACTTTTACTGGGAAAAAATTTCCCTCTTTCCTACATACTCTAACTTGAGCCTCACTATCCTCGTAAAAACTCTTCACTGCTTTCAGTAACCTACCTCCTACACCATACACTTGCAACATCTGCCACATTGCCCCCCTATCCACCCTGTCATACGCCTTTTCCAAATCCATAAATGCCACAAAGACCTCTTTAGCCTTATCTAAATACTGTTCACTTATATGTTTCACTGTAAACACCTGGTCTACACACCCCCTACCTTTCCTAAAGCCTCCTTGTTCATCTGCTATCCTATTCTCCGTCTTACTCTTAATTCTTTCAATTATAACTCTACCATACACTTTACCAGGTACACTCAACAGACTTATCCCCCTATAATTTTTGCACTCTCTTTTATCCCCTTTGCCTTTATACAAAGGAACTATGCATGCTCTCTGCCAATCCCTAGGTACCTTACCCTCTTCCATACATTTATTAAACAATTGCACCAACCACTCCAAAACTATATCCCCACCTGCTTTTAACATTTCTATCTTTATCCCATCAATCCCGGCTGCCTTACCCCCTTTCATTTTACCTACTGCCTCACGAACTTCCCCCACACTCACAACTGGCTCTTCCTCACTCCTACAAGATGTTATTCCTCCTTGCCCTATACACGAAATCACAGCTTCCCTATCTTCATCAACATTTAACAATTCCTCAAAATATTCCTTCCATCTTCCCAATACCTCTAACTCTCCATTTAATAACTCTCCTCTCCTATTTTTAACTGACAAATCCATTTGTTCTCTAGGCTTTCTTAACTTGTTAATCTCACTCCAAAACTTTTTCTTATTTTCAACAAAATTTGTTGATAACATCTCACCCACTCTCTCATTTGCTCTCTTTTTACATTGCTTCACCACTCTCTTAACCTCTCTCTTTTTCTCCATATACTCTTCCCTCCTTGCATCACTTCTACTTTGTAAAAACTTCTCATATGCTAACTTTTTCTCCCTTACTACTCTCTTTACATCATCATTCCACCAATCGCTCCTCTTCCCTCCTGCACCCACTTTCCTGTAACCACAAACTTCTGCTGAACACTCTAACACTACATTTTTAAACCTACCCCATACCTCTTCGACCCCATTGCCTATGCTCTCATTAGCCCATCTATCCTCCAATAGCTGTTTATATCTTACCCTAACTGGCTCCTCTTTTAGTTTATAAACCTTCACCTCTCTCTTCCCTGATGCTTCTATTCTCCTTGTATCCCATCTACCTTTTACTCTCAGTGTAGCTACAACTAGAAAGTGATCTGATATATCTGTGGCCCCTCTATAAACATGTACATCCTGAAGTCTACTCAACAGTCTTTTATCTACCAATACATAATCCAACAAACTACTGTCATTTCGCCCTACATCATATCGTGTATACTTATTTATCCTCTTTTTCTTAAAATATGTATTACCTATAACTAAACCCCTTTCTATACAAAGTTCAATCAAAGGGCTCCCATTATCATTTACACCTGGCACCCCAAACTTACCTACCACACCCTCTCTAAAAGTTTCTCCTACTTTAGCATTCAAGTCCCCTACCACAATTACTCTCTCACTTGGTTCAAAGGCTCCTATACATTCACTTAACATCTCCCAAAATCTCTCTCTCTCCTCTGCATTCCTCTCTTCTCCAGGTGCATACACGCTTATTATGACCCACTTCTCGCATCCAACCTTTACTTTAATCCACATAATTCTTGAATTTACACATTCATATTCTCTTTTCTCCTTCCATAACTGATCATTTAACATTACTGCTACCCCTTCCTTTGCTCTAACTCTCTCAGATACTCCAGATTTAATCCCATTTATTTCCCCCCACTGAAACTCTCCTACCCCCTTCAGCTTTGTTTCGCTTAGGGCCAGGACATCCAACTTCTTTTCATTCATAACATCAGCAATCATCTGTTTCTTGTCATCCGCACTACATCCACGCACATTTAAGCAACCCAGTTTTATAAAGTTTTTCTTCTTCTCTTTTTTAGTAATTGTATACAGGAGAAGGGGTTACTAGCCCATTGCTCCCGGCATTTTAGTCGCCTCATACGACACGCATGGCTTACGGAGGAAAGATTCTTTTCCACTTCCCCATGGACAATAGAAGAAATAAAAAAGAACAAGAGCTATTTAGAAAAAGGAGAAAAACCTAGATGTATGTATATATATATATGCATGTGCGTGTCTGTGAAGTGTGACCAAAGTGTTAGTAGGAGTAGCAAGATATCCCTGTTATCTTAGCGTGTTTATGAGACAGAAAAAGAAACCAGCAATCCTACCATCATGCAAAACAATTACAGGTTTTTGTTTCACAGTCATCTGGCAGGACGGTAGTACTTCCCTGGGTGGTTGCTGTCTACCAACCTACTACCTATGAAATATATATATATATATATATATATATATATATATATATATATATATATATATATATATATATATATATATACTCATATAATTGTACTCGCCTAATTGTCGTTGCAAGGGTTGATTCATAGCTCCTGGCCTCGCTTCTTCACTGGTCACTACTAGGTCATTCTTTTCCTGCTCCATGAGCTTTATCATACCTCTTCCTAAAACTGTATGGTTTCTGCCTTCACCACATCACTTTCCAGACTATTCCACTTTCTGACAACTCTGTGACTGAAGAAATACTTCCTAACATCCCTGTGACTCATCTGAGTCTTTAACTTCCAATTGTGACCCTTTGTGTACTCACCTAATTGTGGTTGCAGGGGTCGATTCATGGCTCCTGGCTCCGCCTCTTCACTGGTCGCTACTAGGTCATTCTTCCTGCTCCATGAGCTTTATCATACCTCTTCTTAAAGCTATGTATGGATCCTGCCTCCACTACATCAATTCCCAGACTATTGCACTTCCTGACTACTCTGTGACTGAAGAAATACTTCCTAACATCCCTGTGTTTCATCTGGAACATCCTGTCTCTGTCCACCTTGTTGATTCCTCTCAGTACTTTATATGTCATTATCATATCCTCCCCATCTCTCCTGTCCTCCAGTGTCGTCAGGTCGATTTCCCTTAACCTCTCCTCGTAGGACATTCTCCTTAGCTCCGGGACTAGTCTTGTTGCAAACCTTCGCACTTTATCTAGTTTCCTTACATGCTTGGCTAGGTGTGGGTTCCAAACTGGTGCTGCATACTCCAATATAGGTGTACAGGGTCTTGAATGATTCCTTATTAAGATGTCGGAATGCTATTCTTAGGTTTGCTAGGCTCCCCTATGCTGCATCAGTTATTTGGTTGATGTGCTCCTCAGGAGATGTGCCCGGTGTTATACTCGCCCCATTATCCTTTTCCTTGAGAGGTTTGTAGTCTCTGGCCCCCTTAGACTGTACTCCGCCTGCGGTCTTCTTTGCCTTTTCCCAATCTTCATGGCTTTGCACTTGGTGGGGTTGAACTTCAGGAGCCAGTTTCTGGACCAGGTCTGCAGCCTGTCCAGATCCCTTTGTAGTTCTGCCTGGTCCTCGTCCGATTGAATTCTTCTCATCAACTTCACATCATCTGCAAGCAAAGACACCTCTGAGTCTATTCCTTCCGTCATGTCTTTACCAGGAACAGCACCAGTTCTAGGACTGACCCCTGTGGAACCCCACTAGTCGCCCACTCTGACACCTCGCCACGTACCATGACTCGCTATTGTCTTCCTAACAGGTATCCACTGTAGTGTCTTCCTAACAGATATCCACTGTAGTGTTTTCCTTGTTATCCCTGCCTGGTCCTCCAGCTTTTGCACTAATCTCTTGTGTGGAACTGTATCAAACGCCTTCTTACAGCCCAATAAAATGCAGTCTATCCACCCCTCTCTCTCTCTCTCTCTCTCTCTCTCTCTCTCTCTCTCTCTCTCTCTCTCTCTCTCTCTCTCTCTCTCTCTCTCTCTCTCTTGTCTTACTGCTGTCACCCTTTCATAGAACTCCAGTAGGTTTGTGACACAAGATTTCCCATCCCTGAAACCGTGCTGGCTGTCGTTGATAAGCTCATTCCTTTCTAGGTGTTCCACCACTCTTCTTCTGATAATCTTCTCCATGACTCTGCATACATGTTAGTGACACTGATCTGTAGTTTAATGCTTCGTGTCTGTCTCCTTTTTTAAAAATTGGGGCTACATTTACTGTTTTCCACACCTCAGGTAGTCGCTCTGTTTCGATAGATGTGTTGAAGATGATTATGTGTGTGTGTGAATGTATTTACCTTGCTCTGTGTGGGTTGTGAGCTTCATGTTTACAACCACAATACCGGAGGAATGAGCAGTGGTGGCGGCCATTGTGGCGGTCAACGTGTTTACCCGGCCGCCGTCCACTCACCTATGGTTCTCTCATATTACACTGCACAAGCGGCGCTCTCCAGCACCCCGCTGTTGTAACGTCTGGATACTGTATTGTTCACTGTAAATAAGTCTCGGGTAGCATATTGTGCCGGATAAACCTTTAGGGAATAGAATCGAGAGTAAAGGTTTAATAAATAGTGGATAAACTAGATGGTCAATAGATACTTTGATCTGGACGGTTCAGAATTATTATTCAATTGCATATCTGGCAAATCTACGATAAGCTTTCAGGAACGTTAACGAAGAGTCATTCACCACAGTATTAGTGCTAAGCTCCGAAGAGGTGCCTATAAATGGTCGCCAGATTTTTTTTTCTTCTCCCTCTCTAACTTATCGTTATTTTGCTCATAACTCGAGAAGGCCTCAATCGATCGACTCCAAATTTTCAATACTAATCTACAGTATTTAGGTCAAGATTCCAAGAACAAACTGCAGGCGCAGGCGTTCTATGACCGATGTTATTGAACCTATTCCCAGCATCCTGAGTGTATTAATGTTGGTAGAATTACCGACAACATGTTAGGTAAAAGGACACAAGTGTAAGTAAGGTGACATTTTGCAACGTTTCGCTCTCCCGGAGTTTTGTTTGTGGAGAACAAAACGTTGCCACAATAAAATGTCACTTGTGTACTTTCACCTAACATCGTGAAACAGTTTTGATAACTTCCAAAACCCTCGGTGGTTTAGCCTCAGACGTTCAAAAACAGATGCATCATAATTCGACGATGGCGGAGAGTGAAAATCAAGTGTGTAGGCGCACACCTGCCATTTTGTGTGCAATATATTTTTAAATTTAGATTCTCGTATAATCATGATCAAAATATTTGAGTCTACGTCTTCAGAACGGCTTTGATATTTAATTAATGGTGGATGTATGTTATGCTCAAGGTACTACACAATAATGCAAACATCGCAAACCAAGCGATACAGGATGCAAAACACCCACGGGGTGGGGGAGTAGAATGGTAGTTCGTTCTAGGCATTTCGTGTTGCAATCAACGCATTAGGGGCTTGCAAAGTTGCAGAAAAAAAGGAGGATGTCCGAGCAAAAGTGAATACATCCTCTGGGATAGTATTAGTTTGGACAGTTATAATTAATATAAAATATCATTTTCACAAGCATAATTTGACTAATGGCACTAGGCATAGATTGACGAGGGGTCGTTCCTGCCTAACTAATTTATTAACCTTTTTCAGTAAAGCTTTTGAGGCTGTTTATCACGATAAGGAATTTGATATTGCATATTTGGATTTCAGTAAGGCTTTTAATACTGTTCCAGAGACTATTAAAGAAAGTGGCAGCTCATGGCACTGGAGGAAAAGTGTTATCATGGATCGAATCATGGCTTACCAAAAGCAAGCAGTGTATTATTATTTTATTATAATCATGGGGAGCGCTAAACCCGTAGGATTATACAGCGCATGCGGGGGGATGGAAGGTATTCAGGCTTAATTCAGGGAACCGGAGCATAGATCCAATTCCCTAGATCAAGAGCCCCTCACCAGCATCAAGGAACCTCCCTTGAGGGGCAGAGTGTCTATAAATAGGGTAAACCCTGAGTGGGGATCTGTAACAAGTGGCGTTCCACAGGGATCAGTTTTAGACCCATTGCTGTTTATGTGAAGGTTCATTCAGCCCTATCAGACCGTCAGAGTATCTGACAAGGCTGGCTTCTCCTTATGGAAATAAAAGATAGAGGAATTTGATAGTATGATAAACAATTTTATTAATCATGAAAATTAGTAAAGAATATAAAATTAGTCCGATTTCACAGCAAAAATGAAATATGTAAATAATTAGTGATTCAAAGCTAATATGTGAAAGATGTGGGGTGGTGCCGTGCCGATGTTATGGGCACATAACTCTGAATGGTTGTTGTGAACGCCGATTGCTGTATAGCCCTTGTGGTTTAGCGCTTCTTTTTTATTATAATGTGAACGCCGAGTCGTTCTTTATGGGGGGAAGGGGAGGTACAACTGGTCGTGACTATAGACACAGAAGACAGTGTCCTCAACAAGCTTATATATTCTGCCAAGGAAAGCTTGATCGTTCCTGTGACCACCACACTCCAGTTGAAGCAGTTAAGTAGCCAGTCAAGAACCACCACGAACGCTGGTGTAGTTACAACTGGGAGAAGGCTGCTTGAATGATGTGTAGCTGACTGGCTGTATGTTGAAGGGAGACCAGTGTAGGTAGAAAGGTTCGGTGACGTCTCGATCTTAGCACTAACAGGGCTGCCCTTATCTTTGTCTCGCATGAGCCGGATGACCCGAGCCGACAATCAAGGCTAAAAATTAAAAAAAAAAAACTAAAAAAAAAACTTACACACTACTTGATAAATCTGACATGATAGGCGTACAGCCTTTAAAAGAAATGGTGAGGATTAAAAAGACATATTACTACGTAAGTCAAATCAAAGCAAGGCAAGAATGAAGTGGAGACTGAAACCAAATGCAAAACAGTAGTGGAACGAATACATACAGATCTGGTGGGAGCTGCAAGTCGAGTGACTGAACACAGGTTGGAGACTCACTCATCACCTCTCACCAGGTGGAATGCTTTAGCGTTTCTTTTTTATTATAATAATAATAATAATGATATAGTAATCACCAGGTGGAGAAAGGGGGAAAGGGGGGTAGCGGGAACTAAGCACCCACCCTAACTGAACCAGCAGACTGCCCAACAAACTACCACCACCCTACATTCATACTTCTACCTAATGAACTTTATCCTTCACCAGCTCCAAGACTGAGGGACTGTTTACCTCGTCTTTTGTATATAGTTCTACTGTCTTCCAATTACGTCCTTCAGTTTGTATTGATAAAGCCACTGGATGGCGAAACGTCTACAATAAAGATACCCAGATGTTGCACATGTGTCTAATCGTCATCTTGTCGGTATTGTGTACCAGTCATGTACAGAAACGGCACATAAACATGACCTTTTTCGGATTACTCACCAACCAAATTAAATTATTATTATTATTATTATTATTATTATTATTATTATTATCTTAACTTAAGTGTAGGCACGCCTCTGGCAAGACAGTGTAGGAGTGAATGATAGTGAATGTGTTTCTTCTTTTTCGAGTCTCCCTGCCTGGGTGGGAAGCGTCCTATGTGTTAATAAAAATTATTATTATTATCATTATTATTATTGGGAAGTGTAAGGGGTCAGTGCCTGGGTAATGGAAGGTAATCACGTTTGATACGAGGAAGACGAGGATAGCCCCAATTCCTCGGATGAAAAGCTTCCCTCTTTGAGCAAGACTTTGGGCAAGACCGATTGAATGAATGATGGTGAAAGTGTTTCCTCTTTCTCAGGTCACCTTAACCTTGGCGGGAGACTGCCGGTGGGTTAAGTATATATGATTAATAGTCGAGAATATGGTTAAGAGAGAATTGTGGTCTACTTAATGGTTGATAGTTGTGGGCAGTGGTTGATAAATGATCAAGTGTTGGATGATGGATGGCGCTGGGCTTATCATTGATGATTGATGATGGATGGTACACGGATGTTTGATGAATGGTTGAATCCCCCTTGTGGACACTGCACTAATGGCTGCAAGTGTGTGTGTTTGTCTGTCTGTCTGTGATATCGCATTGTATATTTATGCGTGTCTGTGTGCATTGGCATTGTATGTGTATGTCTGTTTGTACTGGCGTTGTATGTGTACATCCGTTGGTCTGTACTGACATTGTATGTGTGTGTACTCGCATTGTATGTGTATATCTTTGTACTCGTGTATGTTAGGGAGGACTTACATTGTATGTGTATTGCCAATGTGTATGCCTCTAAACGCACATTGTATGTGCACGTCTCTAAACTCACAATGTATGAATATGTATGAGTATTTGTATGTCTGTGTACTCACATTGTCTATGTATGTGCTCACACTATGTAAATGACTGTATGTACTCACACTGTGTATGTCTAGTGAGTACATATTTACACTTTATAAGTATAAATATGTACTCACATTGTGTATGCATACAAGTTTGTATGCGCTCATGTTTTGTGTATGTGTGAACCCTTTGTATGATCATGTTCCCACGTTGTATATTTACATTGTGAATGTTTGTATGTCTTCAAAGTGTGCAAGTGTGTGTGTGTGTGTGTGTGTGTGTGTGTGTGTGTGTGTGTGTGTGTGTGTGTGTGTGTGTACTCACATGTACGTATATAGGTAGTAAGTTGGTAGACAGGTCAACACAGGTAGTAGGTTGGTAGACAGGTAGGTCAACACAGGTAGCAGGTTGGTAGACAGGTAGGTCAATACAGGTAGTAGGTTGGTAGACAGGTAGGTCAACACAGGTAGTAAGTTGGTAGACAGGTAGGTCAACACAGGTAGTAAGTTGGTAGACAGGTAGGTCAACATAGGTAGTAGGTTGGTAGACAGGTAGGTCAACATAGGTAGTAGGTTGGTAGACATCTAGGTCAACACAGGTAGTAGGATGGTAGACAGGTAGGTCAACACAGGTAGCAGGTTGGTAGACAGGTAGGTCAACACAGGTAGTAGGTTGGTAGACAGGTCAACACAGGTAGAGGTTGGTAGACAGGTAGGTCAACACAGGTAGCAGGTTGGTAGACAGGTCAACACAGGTAGTAGGATGGTAGACAGGTAGGTCAATACAGGTAGTAGGTTGTAGACAGGTCAACACAGGTAGTAGGTTGGTAGACAGGTAGGTCAACACAGGTAGTAAGTTGGTAGACAGGTAGGTCAACACAGGTAGTAGGATGGTAGACAGGTAGGTCAACACAGGTAGTAGGTTGGTAGACAGGTAGGTCAACACAGGTAGCAGGTTGGTAGACAGGTCAACACAGGTAGTAGGATGGTAGACAGGTAGGTCAACACAGGTAGCAAGTTGGTAGACAGGTAGGTCAACACAGGTAGCAAGTTGGTAGACATCTAGGTCAACATAGGTAGTAGGTTGGTAGACAGGTAGATCAACACAGGTACTAAGTTGGTAGACAGGTAAGTCAACACAGGTAGCAAGTTGGTAGACAGGTAGGTCAACACAGGTAGTAAGTTGGTAGACAGGTAGGTCAACACAGGTAGTAAGTTGGTAGACAGGTAGGTCAACACAGGTAGTAAGTTCGTAGACAGGTCAACACAGGTAGCAAGTTGGTAGACAGGTAGGTCAACACAGGTAGTAAGTTGGTAGACAGGTAGGTCAACACAGGTAGTAAGTTGGTGGACAGGTAGGTCAACACAGGTAGTAAGTTGGTAGACAGGTAGGTCAACACAGGTAGTAAGTTGGTGGACAGGTAGGTCAACACAGGTAGTAAGTTGGTAGACAGGTAGGTCAACAAAGGTAGCAAGTTGATAGACAGGTAGGTCAACACAGGTACTAAGTTGGTAGACAGGTAGGTCAACACAGATAGTAAGTTGGTAGACAGGTAGGTCAACACAGGTAGTAAGTTGGTAGACAGATATGGTCAACACAGGTAGTAAGTTGGTAGACAGGTAGGTCAACACAGGTAGCAAGTTGGTAGACAGGTAGGTCAACACAGGTAGTAAGTTGGTAGACAGGTAAGTCAACACAGGTAGCAAGTTGGTAGACAGGTAGGTCAACACAGGTAGCAAGTTGGTAGACAGGTAGGTCAACACAGGTAGTAAGTTGGTAGACAGGTAGGTCAACACAGGTAGCAAGTTGGTAGACAGGTAGGTCAACACAGGTAGTAAGTTGGTAGACAGGTGGGTCAACACAGGTAGCAAGTTGGTAGACAGGTAGGTCAACACAGGTAGTAAGTTGGTAGACAGGTAGGTCAACACAGGTAGCAAGTTGGTAGACAGGTAGGTCAACACAGGTAGTAAGTTGGTAGACAGGTAAGTCAACACAGGTAGCAAGTTGGTAGACAGGTAGGTCAACACAGGTAGCAAGTTGGTAGACAGGTAGGTCAACACAGGTAGCAAGTTGGTAGACAGGTAGGTCAACACAGGTAGTAAGTTGGTAGACAGGTAAGTCAACACAGGTAGCAAGTTGGTAGACAGGTAGGTCAACACAGGTAGCAAGTTGGTAGACAGGTAGGTCAACACAGGTAGTAAGTTGGTAGACAGGTAGGTCAATACAGGTAGTAAGCTGGTAGACAGGTAGGTCAACACAGGTAGTAGGATGGCAGACAGGTAGGTCAACACAGGTAGCAACTTGGTAGACAGGTAGGTCAACACAGGTACTAAGTTGGTAGACAGGTAGGTCAACACAGATAGTAAGTTGGTAGACAGGTAGGTCAACACAGATAGTAAGTTGGTAGACAGGTAGGTCAACACAGGTAGTAGGATGGTAGACAGGTAGGTCAACACAGGTAACAACTTGGTAGACAGGTAGGTCAACACAAGTAGCATCTTGGTAGACAGCAACCACCCAGGGAGATACAACCGTCCTGCCAAATCCGTGTAAAACAAACATCTGTAATTGCTTTTACACAATAATAAGATTGCTGGTGCCTTTTCTTTCTGTGTCATAAATACGCAAGATAACAAGATAACAGGTACACCTTGCTATCTCTACTTACACTTAGGTCACATTACACTTGCATTTACACGTATACACACCCATCTGAATTCTCCTCTATGCTCTTAATAGGCCTTGTTCTTAATAGGCCTTGTTCTTAATAGGCCTTGTTCTTAATAGGACGCTGTATAGCCCTTGTGGTTTAGCGCTTGTTTTTGATTATAATAATAATAATATTCTTAATAGGTCTTGTTCTTAATAGGTTTTGTTTGTAATTGCTGTGTGTGTGTGTTTGTGTTTGTGTGTGTGCGTGTTTGTGTTTGTTTGTGTGTGCGTGTGCGTGTTTGTGTTTGTGTGTGTGCGTGTGTGCGTGTTTGTGTGTGTTTGTCTGTGTGTGTGTGTGTGTGTGTGCGCGCGTGTGTGCGCGCGTGTGTGCATGTGTGTGTACGCGCACACGCACACTCGAGCTTCTGCAATAGTCAACACTTATGTTTATTGTGAAGATTTATGAGTATATGCAATGCGTGCACACACACACACACACACACACACACACACACACACACACACACACACACACACACACACACACACACACACACACACACACACACACACACACACGAAAGATGCGTGTATGTACACAGATCGGTCAACGTATATATATATATATATATATATATATATATATATATATATATATATATATATATATATATATATATATATATATATAATGTAGGAAGTAGGTTAATACATATAATAGGATGGCAGACAGCAACCACCCAGGAAGGTGGTTGCTGTCCTACCAAATAAGTGTGAAACGGAAACTTGTTGTTTTACACACTGGTAGGAATCCTGGTGTCTTTTCTGTCTCAGAAACACGCGAGAAAATAGGTACATCTTGCTACTTTCACTTACACTTAGGTCACACTACACATTCATGTTTATGCACTCACATCTGCATTTCCTATTTGCTTAACAGGTCTTATTCTTAAATTATTTCTTTTAATCTCCATGGGAAAGTGGAGAAGAATCCTTCCTCCGTAAGCTATTCTTGTTGCAAGATGCGACTAAAATCCCGGGAGCAATGGGCTAGTAACCCCTTCTACTGGAAATACTACTAAATGTAAATAGAAAAAAAACTGTACAGTTGTGATGTTTAAATGTGCAGATAAGACAGAGATGACTGAGACAGAGATGACAGCGAGACAAAGCTGAATGGGGTAGATTTTTAATGGGAGAAGTAAGTGGGATTAGGTCAGGTGTATCTGAGAGAATTAGAGCTAAGGAAGGAGTCGCAATAATGTTGAAGGATCAGTTATGGCAGAAAAAGAGGGAATATAAATTAATATATTCAAGGATTATATGGATTAAAATAAGGGTGGGATGGTTTATATACCAGGGGAAGAGAGGAGTGTCGAGGAGACAGAGATTTTGGAAGATGTTAAGTGAATATTTAAGGAATTTTAAACAAAGTGAGAAAGTAATTGTCGTTGATGAATTTGTTCAATAAATATATGAAAGAGGGGAAGATACCTAGGGAGTGCCAGGGAGCATGCAAAGTTTTTCGTTAAAAAAAAGGGATAAAAAGTGTAAGAATTATAGGAAAATAAGCTTGTTTAATATAAGTGGAAAAGTGTATCGTAGAGTTATTACTGAAAGAATTAAATGGCAAGATGGAGAGCAAGATCGCAGATGAACAAGGAGGCTTTAGGAAGGGTAGGGAGTGTGTAGATCAAGTGTTTATATTGAAGTGTATAAGTAAGCAATATTTTGATGAAAGTAAGGAAGTTTTATTTCTGCTCATAAATTTAAAATAAAAGGAATAAGGGTTGATAGGGGAGCAATGTGGCAGATGTTACAAGTGTATGGTATTGGTGGTAGGTTATTGAAAGCAATTAGAAGATTTTATGAGGATAGTGAGGTTCAGGTTAGAGCATGTAAGAGAAAGGGAGATTATTTCCCAGTAAAAGCAGGTCTTAGACAAGGATGCGTCATGCCACCATGGTTGTGTAACATATTTATAGATAGGGTTGTAAACATAAGAACATAAGAAAGAACGAACACTGCAGCAGGCCTACTGGGCTGAAGATAGGTTGTTGACGTGGTTTGGACGTTTAGAGAGAGTGAAACGAAATAGGTTGACGTGAAGGGTGTATAAATCTGTAGTGGAGTGAAGGTGGGATAACGATCGGCCTAGGAAATGGTGGAGGGAATAACAGAGGTTTTGCATGCGAGGGGCTTGGACATTCAATGGGTGTTTGTCAGCGTGTTAGGAGTGGAGGCAAGTGTTTTTTCATGATTTCCCTGAAGGGATTCAGGGAAGCCGGTTAGCTGGACTTGTGTCCTAGAGGTGGGAAGTGCAGTACCTGCACTTTGAAGCAGGCGTGGGAATATTGCAGTTCGGAGGACCATCTGAACTATAGTATCGGCAGGTCTCTGGCAAGTCAATGATGGAGTGAGCAAGGGTGAGTGTTTCTGCTTTTTCGGGTCACACGAGACGGCCGATGTGTTAAAAAGTATACACATAAACACACACAGGAGCTAGGACTTGACCCCTGCAACCTCAACTAGGTGAGTACACACACACACGAAATTAGAGAAAGTGCAAAGGTTTGCAACCAGGCTAGTTCTAGAGCTAAGGGGAATGTCCTACGAAGAAAGGTTAAGGGAAATTGGCCTGACGACACTAGAGTATAGGAGGGTTAGGGAAGACATGATAAAGACATACAAAATACTGCGAGGAATTGACAAGGTGGACAGAGACAGATGTTCCCGAGATGGGACACAGAAACAAGGGGTCACAATTGGAAGCTGAAGACTCAGATGAGTCAAAGGGATGTTAGGAAGAATTTCTTTCGTCACAGAGTTGTCAGAAAGTGGAATAGTCTGGCAAGTGACGTAGCGAAGGCAGGAACCATACATAGTTTTAAGACGAGGTTTGATGAAGCTCATGGAGCAGGGAGAGAGAGGACCTAGTAGCGATCAGTGAAGAGGCGGGGTCAGGAGCTATGAATCGATCTCTGCAACCACAAATAGGTGAGTACACACACACACACACACACACATCATGCATCAACATGTCAGGGACACTACCAGAGTGAGAGGGGAGGATGAACCAGCAAGACTGGACCTTGTGTTCACCCTGAGCAGTTCAGACATTGAGGACATCACATATGAGAGGCCCCTTGGAGCTAGCGATCACGTGGTTCTGAATTTTAATTACATAGTAGAGTTACCAGTGGAGAGGGTAACAGGAGTCGAATGGGAAAAGCCAAACTATAAAATGGGGGACTACACAGGTATGAGGAACTTCCTGCAGGAGGTTCAGTGGGACAGAGAACTGATAGGAAAATTAGTAAACGAGATGATGGAATATGTAACAAAGTGCAAGGAGGCAGAGGAAAGGTTTGTTCCCAAGGGAAATAGAAATAATAGAAAGACCAAAGCGAGTCCTTGGTTTACCCGAAGGTGTAGGGAGGCAAAATCTAAGTGCACTAGAGAATGGAAGAGATACGGAAGGCAAAGGACCCAGGAAAATAAAGAGATCACTCGAAGAGCCAGAAATGAGTATGCACAGATAAGGAGGGAGGCCCAGCGACAATACGAAAACTACATAGCATCGAAAGTCAAGTCTAACCCGAAACTGCTGTATAGCCACATTAGGAGGAAGACAACAGTCAAAGACCAGGAGATCAGGCTGAGGAAAGAAGGTGGGGAGCTCACAAGAAACGATCAAGAGGTATGTGAGGAGCTCAACACGAGATTTAAGGAAGTATTTACAGTGGAGACAGGAAGGCCTCTGGGAGGACAGAACAGAGAGGGTCACCAACAAGGAACATACCAACAAGTGTTGGATGACACACACACTACTGAGGAGTAGGTGAAGAAGCTGCTAAGTGACCTTGATACCTCAAAGGCAATGGGACCGGACATCTCCCTGTGGGTCATTAGAGAGGGAGCAGAAATGCTGTGTGTGTGGACTATCTCCAACCAAGGCTGAGAGACTGACTGACCACTTCCAAAATTCAGAGACTGACCATCTTCAACCAAGGCTGAGAGACTGACTATCCATCTCCAATCATGCCTGAGAGACTGACTGACCATCTCCAACCAAGGCTGAAGGACTGGCTGACCACCTCTAACCAAGGCTGAGGGACTGACTGACCACCTCTAACCAAGGCTGAGGGACTGACTGACCACCTCTAGCCAAGGCTGAGGGACTGACTGACCACCTCCAACCAAGGCTGAGAAACCAACTGACTACGTCTAACCAAGGCTGAGGGACTGACTGATCACCTCCAACCAAGGCTGAGAAACTGACTGACCACGTCTAACCAAGGCTGAAGGACTGACTGACCACCTCCAACCAAGGCTGAGAAACTGACTGACCACCTCCAACCAAGGCTGAGAAACTGACTGACCACCTCCAACCAAGGCTGAGGGACTGACTGACCACCTCCAACCAAGGCTGAGAAACTGACTGACCACCTCCAACCAAGGCTGAGAAACTGACTGACCACCTCCAACCAAGGCTGAGAAACTGACTGACCACCTCCAACCAAGGCTGAGGGACTGACTGACCACCTCCAACCAAGGCTGAGGGACTGACTGACCATCTCCAACCAAGGCTGATGGACTGACTGACCACCTCTAACCAAGGCTGATGGATTGACTGACCACCTCCAACCAAGGCTGAAGGACTGGCTGACCACCTCTAATCAAGGCTGAGGGACTGACTGACCACCTCTAACCAAGGCTGAGGGACTGACTGACCACCTCTAACCAAGGCTGATGGATTGACTGACCACCTCCAACCAAGGCTGAAGGACTGGCTGACCACCTCTAATCAAGGCTGAGGGACTGACTGACCACCTCTAACCAAGGCTGAGGGACTGACTGACCACCTCTAACCAAGGCTGATGGATTGACTGACCACCTCCAACCAAGGCTGAAGGACTGGCTGACCACCTCTAATCAAGGCTGATGGACTGACTGACCACCTCCAACCAAGGCTGATGGACTGACTGACCACCTCTAATCAAGGCTGAGGGACTGACTGACCACCTCCAACCAAGGCTGAAGGACTGGCTGACCACCTCTAATCAAGGCTGAGGGACTGACTGACCACCTCCAACCAAGGCTGATGGACTGACTGACCACCTCTAACCAAGGCTGATGGACTGACTGACCACCTCTAACCAAGGCTGATGGACTGACTGACCACCTGCAACCAAGGCTGAGAAACTGACTGACTGACCACCTCCAACCAAGTCTGAGAGACTGGCTGACCACCTCCAACCAAGTCTGAGAGACTGGCTGACCACCTCCAACAAAGGCTGAGGGACTGACTGACCACCTCCAACAAAGACTGAGGGACTGACTGACCACCTCCAACATAGACTGAGCGACTGACTGACCACCTCCAACATAGACTGAGGGACTGACTGACCACCTCCAACATAGACTGAGGGACTGACTGACCACCTCCAACATAGACTGAGGGACTGACTGACCACCTCCAACATAGACTGAGGGACTGACTGACCACCTCCAACATAGACTGAGGGACTGACTGACCACCTCCAACATAGACTGAGCGACTAATCCCGTCAAACTTCCGTCTCTCTCACTTCCTCCCCCATACCTCCCCCATACCTCCCCCATACCTCCCCCATACCTCCCCCATACCTCCCCCATACCTCCCCCATACCTCCCCCATACCTCCCCCTCCCATACCCTCTCCCCACATAAATCATGACACTAGGCAAATAAACCCATTTCGTACCCACTATATCACCCACTGTGTCACCCACTTATGAGGTCGCGCACACGCCACTGCTTAGCGTGTGCGTTGAGCGTTAACGACACGAGAAACTGGTAGTATTTATGTAATTCCAAATACAACGCTGGGCTCTGTTTTGATGGAATGTGATAGTTGAGAGAAAGAGAGAGAGAGAGAGAGAGAGAGAGAGAGAGAGAGAGAGAATTGTACATGGTAAAGCTTAGATTAATAATAATAATTAATAATAATGATATTACTATTATATTCATTGGCTTATGTACTGGTTTCCTACAATCAATCAAACCTATTTACCACTAGGTGAACACCCAGGTATCTACTTGCCACTAGGTGAACACCCAGGTACCTACTTGCCACTAGGTGAACACCCAGGTACCTACTTGCCACTAGGTGAACACCCAGGTACCTACTTGCCACTAGGTGAACACCCAGGTACCTACTTGCCACTAGGTGAACACCCAGGTACCTACTTGCCACTAGGTGAACACCCAGGTACCTACTTGCCACTAGGTGAACACCCAGGTACCTACTTGCCACTAGGTGAACACCCAGGTACCTACTTGCCACTAGGTGAACACCCAGGTACCTACTTGCCACTAGGTGAACACCCAGGTACCTACTTGCCACTAGGTGAACACCCAGGTACCTACTTGCCATTAGGTGAACACCCAGGTACCTACTTTCCACTAGGTGAACACCCAGGTACCTACTTGCCACTAGGTGAACACCCAGGTACCTACTTGCCACTAGGTGAACACCCAGGTACCTACTTGCCACTAGGTGAACACCCAGGTACCTACTTGCCACTAGGTGAACACCCAGGTACCTACTTGCCACTAGGTGAACACCCAGGTACCTACTTGCCACTAGGTGAACACCCAGGTAACTACTTGCCGCTAGGTGAACACCCAGGTAACTACTTGCCGCTAGGTGAACACCCAGGTACCTACTTGCCACTAGGTGAACACTCAGGTACCTACTTGCCATTAGGTGAACACCCAGGTACCTACTTGCCACTAGGTGAACACCCAGGTAACTACTTGCCACTAGGTGAACACCCAGGTAACTACTTGCCGCTAGGTGAACACCCAGGTACCTACTTGCCACTAGGTGAACACCCAGGTACCTACTTGCCACTAGGTGAACACCCAGGTACCTACTTCCCACTAGGTGAACACCCAGGTACCTACTTGCCACTAGGTGAACACCCAGGTAACTACTTGCCGCTAGGTGAACACCCAGGTAACTACTTGCCGCTAGGTGAACACCCAGGTACCTACTTGCCACTAGGTGAACACTCAGGTACCTACTTGCCACTAGGTGAACACCCAGGTAACTACTTGCCACTAGGTGAACACCCAGGTAACTACTTGCCACTAGGTGAACACCCAGGTACCTACTTGCCACTAGGTGAACACCCAGGTATCTACTTGCCACTAGGCGAACGCCCAGGTACCTACTTGCCACTAGGTGAACACCCAGGTACCTACTTGCCACTAGGTGAACACCCAGGTACCTACTTGCCACTAGGTGAACACCCAGGTAACTACTTACCACTAGGTGAACACCCAGGTACCTACTTGCCACTAGGTGAACACCCAGGTACCTACTTCCCACTAGGTGAACACCCAGGTACCTACTTGCCACTAGGTGAACACCCAGGTACCTACTTGCCACTAGGTGAACACCCAGGTACCTACTTGCCACTAGGTGAACACCCAGGTACCTACTTGCCACTAGGTGAACACCCAGGTAACTACTTGCCACTAGGTGAACACCCAGGTATCTACTTGCCACTAGGTGAACACCCAGGTAACTACTTGCCACTAGGTGAACACCCAGGTACCTACTTGCCACTAGGTGAACACCCAGGTACCTACTTGTCACTAGGTGAACACTCAGGTACCTACTTGCCACTAGGTGAACACCCAGGTACCTACTTGCCACTAGGTGAACACCCAGATACCTACTTGCCGCTAGGTGAACACCCAGGTACCTACTTGCCACTAGGTGAACACCCAGGTACTTACTTGCCACTAGGTGAACACCCAGGTAACTACTTGCCACTAGGTGAACACCCAGGTACCTACTTGCCACTAGGTGAACACCCAGGTACCTACTTGCCACTAGGTGAACACCCAGGTACCTACTTGCCGCTAGGTGAACACCCAGGTACCTACTTGCCACTAGGTGAACACCCAGGTACCTACTTGCCACTGGGTGAACACCCAGGTACCTACTTGCCACTAGGTGAACACCCAGGTACCTACTTGCCACTAGGTGAACACCCAAGTACCTACTTGCCACTAGGTGAACACCCAGGTACCTACTTGCCACTAGGTGAACACCCAGGTACCTACTTGCCACTAGGTGAACACCCAGGTACCTACTTGCCACTAGGTGAACACCCAGGCACCTACTTGCCACTAGGTGAACACCCAGGCACCTACTTGCCACTAGGTGAACACCCAGGTACTTACTTGCCACTAGATGAACACTCAAGTACCTACTTGCCACTAGGTGAACACCCAAGTACCTACTTACCATTAAGTGAACACCCAGGTACTTACTACTAGGTGAACACCAAGGTACCTACTTACCATTAAGTGAACACCCAGGTACCTACTTACTACTAGTTGAACACCCAGGTACCTACTTACTACTAGGTGAACACCCAGGTACCTTCTTTCCACTAGGCGAACAGGATAACCAGGTGTGAGGAAAAATGGTCATCGTTTTCGCCCATTCCAGGATGAGGCCGAGGCGAGCAGCGGACAAGATCAAACAGGAGGAGAAGCGCAGGAGTAGCGAAGGAGAAGCGCAGGAGTAGAGAAGGAAGAGAGCGCAGGAGTAGTGCATAAGTAGCGCAGGAGAAGTGCAGGAGTAGCGCAGGAGTAGCGCAGGAGCTGCACAGGAGAAGCGCAGGAGTAGCGCAGGAGTAGCGCAGGAGTAGCGCAGGAGTAGGGAAGGTAGAGACGCACAGAATGTTGGAATAAATAGAGATCTTAGTCACCAACTGTCCACCAGAGGCCCGGTGTCCTACCAACCCCGTTGGGATGGGGTTTTGTCCGGTCTGGGCCATCATGGCCCAAATACCACGCCAAAGTTCCGATTTTGAACAGCGAAATCCCGACATAGGACTGCCTACTGCAAGGCTTTTAAATCGGCAGTACTGAGATTGTACACACACAAACGAGACGATGGAATATGTAACAATAAAATGCAAGGAGGCAGAGGAAAGGTTTGTTCCCAAAGGCAATAAAAATAATGGGAAGACCAGAGCGAGTCCTTGGTTTACCCGGAGGTGTAGGGAAGCAAAAACTAGGTGCACCAGAGAATGGAAAAGGTACAGGAGGCAAAGGACCCAGGAAAATAAGGAGATAAGTCGAAGAGCCAGAAACGAGTATGCACGGATAAGGAGAGAGGCCCAGCAACAGTACGAAAACGACATAGCATCGAAAGTCAAGTCTGACCCGAAACTGCTGTATAACCACATTAGGAGGAAGACAACAGTCAAAAACCAGGTGATCAGGCTGAGAAAAGAAGGTTGGGAACTCACAAGAAACAATCAAGAGTTATGTGAGGAGCTCAACATGAGATTTAAGGAAGTATTTACAGTGGAGACAGGAAGGCCTCTGGGAGGACAAAACAGAGAGGGACACCAGCAAGGAATATACGAACAAGTGTTAGATGACATACAACTGAGGAGGAGGTGAAGAAATTGCTAAGAGACATTGATACCTCAAAGGCAATGGGACCGGACATCTCCCCGTGGGTCCTTAGAGAGGGAATGGATATGCTGTGTGTGCCACTAACCATAATCTTCAACACATCCCTTGTAATAATGTTGGTAGAATTACCGACAATATGTAAAGTAAAAGGACACAAGTGCAACTAATGTGACATTTTTATTGTGGCAACGTTTCGCTCTCCAGGAGCTAGAGCGAAACTTTGCCACAATAAAAATGTCACATTAGTTGCACTTGTGTCCTTTTACTTAACACATCCCTTGAAACTGGGCAACTACCTGAGGTATGGAAGACGGCAAATGTAGTTCCCAGTTTTTAAAAAGGAGACAGAAAAAAGGCACTAAACTATAGATGTGTGTCACTGACGTGTACAGTATGCAAAGTCATGGAGAAGATTATCAGGAGGAGAGTGGTGGAGCACCTGGAACGGAACAAGAGTATAAACGACAACCAGCACGGATTTAAGGAAGGCAAATCCTGTGTCACAAACCTTCTGAAGTTTTATGATAAAGTAACAGAAGTAAGACACGAAAGAGAGGGGTGGGTTGATTGCATCTTCTTGGACTGCAAGAAGGCCTTTGACACAGTTCCTCACAAGAGATTAGTGCAGAAACTAGAGGATCAGGCGCATATAACAGGAAGGGCACTGCAATGGATCAGAGAATACCTGACAGGGAGGCAACAACGAGTCATGGTACGTGATGAGGTATTACAGTGGGCACCTGTGACGAGCTGGGTCCCACAGGGGTCAGTCTTAGAACCAGTGCTATTTTTGGTACATGTGAATGACATGATGGAAGGGTTACTCAGAAGTGTCCCTGTTCGCAGATGATGTGAAGTTAATGAGGAGAATTAAATCAGATGAGGATCAGGCAGGACTTCAAAGAGACCTGGACAGACTGCACACGTGGTCCAGCAACTGGCTTCTCGAATTTAACCCTGCCAAATGCAAAGTCATGAAGATCGGGAAAGGGCACAGAAGACCGCAGATGGAGTATAGGCTAGGTGGCCAAACACTGCAAACCTCGCTCAAGGAGAAAGATTTTGGGGTGAGTATAACACCGAGCAGCTCTCCAGAAGCACACATCAACCAGATAACTGCTGCAGCATATGTTCGCCTGACAAACCTGAGAATAGCTTTCCGATACCTTAGTAAGGAATCGTTCAAGACACTGTACTCCGTGTACGTCAGGCCCATACTGTAGTATGCAGCAGCAGTTTGGAACCCACACTTGATCAAGCACGCCAAGAAATTAGAGATAGTACAAAGGTTTGCGACAAGGTCAGTTCCAGAGCTAAGGGGAATGTCCTATGAAGAAAGGTTAAGGGAAATCGGACTGACGACACTGGAGGACAGGAGGGTTAGGAGAGAAATGATAACGACGTACAAAATACTGCGTGGAATAGACAAGGTGGACAGAGACAGGATGTTCCAGGGAGGGGGACACAGAAACAAGGGGTCATAATTGGAAGTTGAAGACTCAGATGAGTCAAAGGGATGTTAGGAAGTATTTCTTCAGCCTAGCAAGTGAGGTAGTGGAGGCAGGAACTATACATAGCTTTAAGATGAGGTATGATAAAGCTCATGGAACAGGGAGAGAGAGGACCTAGTAGCACTCGGTGAAGAGGCGGGGGCAGGAGCTGAGTCTCGACCCCTGCAACCACAATTAGGTAAGTACAATTAGGTGAGTACATACACGCACACACACGCACACACACGCACACACACACACACACACACACACACACACACACACACACACACACACACACACACACACACACACACACACACACACACACACACACACACACACACACACACACGCCCTTTCGTGCGCTACCATTTCTACGATACTCCTTCGGGAGCCAGAGACGCCTCGCCATTTGAAGAAGACCCGTGCTGCGAGTACGCTACTGACGAACCTTCTAGGGAAGTTACTTTTATCTTGCGCTACCACTTGAGCTACTAACACTTTGAATTGTTATGGGTTTCATGGACAAGCCACGCCACTTAGTGACTCACCTGGCTTGCTCGTGGCTTAATAAGCCACTACTGTCTCTCTAACATCTCGACTAATAACCTATCTTATGTATGCTAATGTTTATTAATGTATATTTGTAAATTAAAAATGTAATTTTAGATATAATAATAATATAATAGCAATAATAATTATTATTATAAATCCCCGAACTGTCAGTGCATTATTTTCATAAATCTTGTAATAGCTGGAATCCCTACGATAACTCGGGAATGCTTCTTCCTATCGACTTCAACTTTCAGCCCTGGTGTGTTTTAAAGAAAGCAAATATCAAACTGTAACTGGACTGAACAAGTCCCAATCTGCAAGTTATATTAAACAGTAATAATGATTTACACTCATTAAACTGTACAGGGATACCTCACACCCAGCCGAGGGGGCGTTGACCCCCGAAACCCTCTTCAGGTAAACTCCAGGTAATAACATCTGAAAATGTCCACTAATTTAAAAAAAAAACGTATTCACATTGATATTTCATTCATTGTTTACCAGTATCTTTCGTTAAGATCGGTTCAGAGGCATAATTTTTGGCTATCTAATTTTTTTCCTGACGCTCTGGGTCAACTCTGTATGTTATGATAATTCAGCCCTTTTTTTTTTAGGGGAAATTGCCTGGCCTGTGATGCTGCTGTTTTCCCCAATAAACGTTTTCAGTTTCAATTGAATTTCTATTTCTATTTGGCGTTTAAGTGAGCGTCAGACATACTCAAAAATAGCCTCGGGTGATTGTGGGAGTCCCTGAGTCTGGTGTTAGGCTGGCTGGCCTGGTAGCACACTTAGCGAGGGGTGGGTGTGTGAGGGAACTTAGCGAGGGGTGGGTGTGCGAGGGAACTTAGCGAGGGGTGGGTGTGCGAGGGAACTTAGCGAGGGGTGGGTGTGCGAGGGAACTTAGCGAGGGGTGGGTGTGCGAGGGAACTTCGCGTGGGGTGGGTGTGCAAGGGAACTTAGCGAGGGGTGGGTGTGCGAGGGAACTTAGCGAGGGGTGGGTGTGCGAGGAAACTTAGCGAGGGGTGGGTGTGCGAGGAAACTTAGCGAGGGGTGGGTGTGCAAGGAAACTTAGCGAGGGGTGGGTGTGCAAGGGAACTTAGCGAGGGGTGGGTGTGCGAGGGAACTTAGCGACGGGTGGGTGTGCGAGGAAACTTAGCGAGGGGTGGGTGTGCAAGGAAACTTAGCGAGGGGTGGGTGTGCAAGGGAACTTAGCGAGGGGTGGGTGCGCAAGGGAACTTAGCGAGGGGTGGGTGTGCGAGGGAACTTAGCGAGGGGTGGATGTGCAGGGGAACTTAGCGAGGGGTGGATGTGTAAGGGAACTTAGTGAGGGTGAATTTACTAGGGAACTTAGTGAGGGTGAAGGTGCAAGGGAACTTAGTAAGGGGTGAATGTACTAGGGAACTTAGTGAGGGTGAATGTACTAGGGAACTTAGTGAGGGGTGAATGTACTAGGGAACTTAGTGAGGGGTGAATGTACTAGGGAACTTAGTGAGGGGTGAATGTACTAGGGAACTTAGTGAGGGGTGGATGTACTAGGGAACTTAGTGAGGGGTGAATGTACTAGGGAACTTAGTGAGGGGTGAATGTACTAGGGAACTTAGCGAGAGTGAATGTACTAGAGAACTTAGTGAGGGGTGAATGTACTAGGGAACTTAGCGAGAGTGAATGTACTAGAGAACTTAGTGAGGGGTGAATGTACTAGGGAACTTAGCGAGAGTGAATGTACTAGAGAACTTAGTGAGGGGTGAATGTACTAGGGAACTTAGGGGTGAATATACTAGGGAACTTAGTGAGGGGTGAATGTACTAGGGAACTTAGCGAGAGTGAATGTACTAGGGAACTTAGTGAGGGGTGAATGTACTAGGGAACTTAGTGAGGGGTGAATGTACTAGGGAACTTAGTGAGGGGTGAATGTACTAGGGAACTTAGGGGTGAATGTACTAGGGAACTTAGTGAGGGGTGAATGTACTAGGGAACTTAGTGAGGGGTGAATGTACTAGGGAACTTAGCGAGAGTGAATGTACTAGGCAACTTAGTGAGGGGTGAATGTACTAGGGAACTTAGTGAGGGGTGAATGTACTAGGCAACTTAGCGAGAGTGAATGTACTAGGGAACTTAGTGAGGGGTGAATGTACTAGGGAACTTAGTGAGGGGTGAATGTACTAGAGAACTTAGCGAGAGTGAATGTACTAGGCAACTTAGTGAGGGGTGAAAGTACTAGGGAACTTAGCGAGAGTGAATGTACTAGGCAACTTAGTGAGGGGTGAATGTACTAGGGAACTTAGTGAGGGGTGAATGTACTAGGGAACTTAGGGGTGGATGTACTAGGGAACTTAGTGAGGGGTGAATGTACTAGGGAACTTAGTGAGGGGTGAATGTACTAGGGAACTTAGCGAGAGTGAATGTACTAGAGAACTTAGTGAGGGGTGAATGTACTAGGGAACTGAGGGGTGAATGTACTAGGGAACTTAGTGAGGGGTGAATGTACTAGGGAACTTAGTGAGGGGTGAATGTGCTAGGGAACTTAGTGAGGGGTGAATGTACTAGGGAACTTAGTGAGGGGTGAATGTGCTAGGGAACTTAGTGAGGGGTGAATGTACTAGGGAACTTAGTGAGGGGTGAATGTGCAAGGGAACTTAGTGAGGGTGAATGTTCCAGGGAACTTAGTGAGGGGCGAATGTACTAGGGAACTTAGTGAGGGTGAATGTGCAAGGAAACTTAGTGAGGGGTGAATGTACTAGGGAACTTAGTGAGGGTGAATGTTCCAGGGAACTTAGTGAGGGGTGAATGTGCTAGGGAACTTAGTGAGGGGTGAATGTGCTAGGGAACTTAGTGAGGGTGAATGTGCTAGGGAACTTAGTGAGGGGTGAATGTACTAGGGAACTTAGTGAGGGGTGAATGTGCTAGGGAACTTAGTGAGGGGTGAATGTACTAGGGAACTTAGTGAGGGTGAATGTTCCAGGGAACTTAGTGAGGGGTGAATGTGCTAGGGAACTTAGTGAGGGGTGAATGTGCTAGGGAACTTAGTGAGGGGTGAATGTACTAGGGAACTTAGTGAGGGGCGAATGTACTAGGGAACTTAGTGAGGGTGAATGTACTAGGGAACTTAGTGAGGGTGAATGTACTAGGGAACTTAGTGAGGGGTGAATGTGCTAGGGAACTTAGTGAGGGTGAATGTACTAGGGAACTTAGTGAGGGTGAATGTACTAGGGAACTTAGTGAGGGTGAATGTACTAGGGAACTTAGTGAGGGTGAATGTACTAGGGAACTTAGTGAGGGGTGAATGTGCTAGGGAACTTAGTGAGGGTGAATGTGCAAGGGAACTTAGTGAGGGGCGAATGTACTAGGGAACTTAGTGAGGGGTGAATGTACTAGGGAACTTAGTGAGGGGTGAATGTGCTAGGGAACTTAGTGAGGGTGAATGCGCAAGGAAACTTAGTGAGGGGTGAATGTACTAGGGAACTTAGTGAGGGTGAATGTGCAAGGGAACTTAGCGAGGGATGAATGTCCTAGAGAACTTAGTGAGGGGTGTATGTGCTAGGGAACTTAGCGAGGGGTGAATGTGCTAGGGAACTTAGTGAGGGTGAATGTACTAGGGAACTTAGCGAGGGGTGAATGTGCTAGGGAACTTAGTGAGGGGTGTATGTGCTAGGGAACTTAGTGAGGGTGAATATACTAGGGAACTTAGTGAGGGGTGAATGTACTAGGGAACTTAGTGAGGGGTGAATGTACTAGGGAACTTAGTGAGGGTGAATGTACTAGAGAACTTAGTGAGGGGTGAATGTACTAGGGAACTTAGTGAGGGGTAAATGTACTAGGGAACTTAGTGAGGGTGAATGTACTAGAGAACTTAGTGAGGGGTGAATGTACTAGGGAACTTAGTGAGGGGTGAATGTACTAGGGAACTTAGCGAGAGCGAATGTACTAGGGAACTTAGTGAGGGTGAATGTGCTAGGGAACTTAGTGAGGGGTGAATGTGCTAGGGAACTTAGTGAGGGGTGAATGTACTAGGGAACTTAGTGAGGGTGAATGTACTAGAGAACTTAGTGAGGGGTGAATGTACTAGGGAACTTAGCGAGGGGTGAATGTGCTAGGGAACTTAGTGAGGGGTGAATGTGCTAGGGAACTTAGTGAGGGGTGAATGTACTAGGGAACTTAGTGAGGGGCGAATGTACTAGGGAACTTAGCGAGGGGTGAATGTACCAGGAAACTTAGTGAGTGTGAATATGGTGGATGGACTAGGGAACTTTGTGAGGGTAAATGTACTAGGGAACTTAGTGTGGGTGAATGTGCAAGGGACTTAGAGATGATGATTGCCTGGTCAACCTGACTATTGCTGTTGGTTAACCAAACCTATTCTAGTCTAACTTAATCTAACGCAGTTTTACGGAAAAGTGATTGACGATATAAACTTAAGAAAATTATCGGTTTAAAGTCGGTTTACATGGGTTTTGAACCATCTAAACCGAGATTTAAACCAATAAGAAAAAAAGTAATTTTTAAGTTAGCAAAATTACGTTAGGTCACCTAACGTAATTTAGCTCAATTACGTTAGATTACATCATGTTAGATGACATCAGGGTACATGAAGATTGATGAATTGATTACATCAGCTCCAGGTTGAGGGACTGATTACTTCAATCCCCTTCTGGTCTTCGCAATTCTCCTTTGTATGGACTGATGAAGCCACTGTGTGGCGAAACGTTTCCTCAATAAAGATACCCAAGAGTTGCACATGTGTCTAAATTATCTACATAAATTTAACATGATTTGCCTAAATTTAGTGCCACTAACCTGGCAAGGTGGTGGTAGCGGCTGGCAGCGTGGTTTCGCACATTGGTTGGAAACATCACGCTCGTTAAGTAACGTTAAATAACGTTTGACAACACCTTGTGTGTATACTCACACATCCTTTGTATATACATACACACCCCTTTTATATACATACCTTGTACATACAAACACCCCTTGTGTATATATGTACGCACACCCCTTGTGTATATATGTACGCACACCCCTTGTGTATACACACACACCTTGTATATACACACACACCGTGTATATACACACACCTTGTACAGAAACCCACCCCTTGTATATACATGCCTTGTATATATACATACACACACCTTGTATATATACACACCTTTTGTATATATACACACACCTTGTATATACACACACACACCGTGTATATATACACACACCGTGTATATACACACACACCTTGTATATACACACACACCTCGTATATACACACACCGTGTATATACACACACACCTTGTATATACACACACACCTTGTATATACACACACACCGTGTATATACACACACACCGTGTATATACACACACACCTTGTATATACACACACACCTCGTATATACACACACGTGTATATACACACACACGTGTATATACACACACACGTGTATATATACACACACACGTGTATATATACACACACACGTGTATATATACACACACACGTGTATATATACACACACACGTGTATATATACACACACACGTGTATATATACACACACACGTGTATATATACACACGTGTATATACACACACGTGTATATACACAGACACCGTGTATATACACACACACCGTGTATATACACACACACCGTGTATATACACACACACCGTGTATATACACACACACCGTGTATATACACACACACCGTGTATATACACACACACCGTGTATATACACACACACCGTGTATATACACACACACCGTGTATATACACACACACCGTGTATATACACACAGACCGTGTATATACACACACACCGTGTATATACACACACACCGTGTATATACACACACACCGTGTATATACACACACACCTTGTATATACACACACACCGTGTATATACACACACACCGTGTATATACACACACACCGTGTATATACACACACACCGTGTATATACACACACACCGTGTATATACACACACACCGTGTATATACACACACACCGTGTATATACACAGACACCGTGTATATACACACACACCTTGTATATACACACACACCGTGTATATACACACACCGTGTATATACACACACAGTGTATATACACATACACCGTGTATATACACACACACCGTGTATATACACAGACACCGTGTATATACACACACACCTTGTATATACACACACACCGTGTATATACACACACCGTGTATATACACAGACACCGTGTATATACACACACACCTTGTATATACACACACACCGTGTATATACACACACACCGTGTATATACACACACACCGTGTATATACACACACACCGTGTATATACACACAGACCGTGTATATACACACACACCGTGTATATACACAGACACCGTGTATATACACACACACCTTGTATATACACACACACCTTGTATATACACACACACCTTGTATATACACACACACCGTGTATATACACACACACCGTGTATATACACACACACCTTGTATATACACACACACCGTGTATATACACACACACCTTGTATATACACATTACAGCCCGAAAATCTCCATTTATTGCTTAAATAGAGATATTCAGCGTTATATTATTGTCAGTATATAAATATATACCATGGTATTGCTACTACTATTTTTGCTATTATCAATATCGATGATTATATTTGCTATTATTATGTTAGGTAGGATCTCTTAGATGCATAGAGAACAAATAAGGTGTCAGGAATTAGTCAGCTAAACTATTGTTCACTTGTTTAAGTCAAGCTTACTAAGGTTTGGGTCACGTGATCCAACCTTATGCCGGGTCAACAGACTGACAGTGCAGCAGTCTGCTGACTACCAGACTGACAGTGAAATAGTCTGCTCCCTGATCTAGCCCTGACTACCAGACTGACAGTGCAGCAGTCTGCTGACTACCAGACTGACAGTGAAATAGTCTGCTCCCTGATCTAGCCCTGACTACCAGACTGACAGTGCAGCAGTCTGCTGACTACCAGACTGACAGTGAAATAGTCTGCTCCCTGATCTAGCCCTGACTACCAGACTGACAGTGAAATAGTCTGCTCCCTGATCTAGCCCTGACTACCAGACTGACAGTGAAACAGTCTGCTCCCTGATCTAGCCTGACTACCAGACTGACAGTGAAATAGTCTGCTCCCTGATCTAGCCCTGACTACCAGACTGACAGTGAAACAGTCTGCTCCCTGATCTAGCCCTGACTACCAGACTGACAGTGCAGCAGTCTGCTGACTACCAGACTGACAGTGAAATAGTCTGCTCCCTGATCTAGCCCTGACTACCAGACTGACAGTGAAACAGTCTGCTCCCTGATCTAGCCTGACTACCAGACTGACAGTGAAATAGTCTGCTCCCTGATCTAGCCCTGACTACCAGACTGACAGTGAAATAGTCTCCTCCCTGATCTAGCCTGACTGCTAGACTGACAGTGAAACAGTCTGCTCCCTGATCTAGCCCTGAGTACCAGACTGACAGTGAAACAGTCTGCTCCCTGATATAGCCTGACTACCAGACTGACAGTGAAACAGTCTGCTCCCTGATCTAGCCCTGACTACCAGACTGACAGTGAAACAGTCTGCTCCCTGATCTAGCCTGACTGCTAGACTGACAGTGAAACAGTCTGCTCCCTGATCTAGCCCTGACTACCAGACTGACAGTGAAACAGTCTGCTCCCTGATCTAGCCCTGACTACCAGACTGACAGTGAAACAGTCTGCTCCCTGATCTAGCCTGACTGCTAGACTGACAGTGAAACAGTCTGCTCCCAGATCTAGCCTGACTGCTAGACTGACAGTGAAACAGTCTGCTCCCTGATCTAGCCTGACTGCTAGACTGACAGTTAAACAGTCTGCTCCCTGATCTAGCCTGACTACCAGACTGACAGTGAAACAGTCTGCTCCCTGATCTAGCCTGACTACCAGACTGACAGTTAAACAGTCTGCTCCCTGATCTAGCCTGACTACCAGACTGACAGTGAAACAGTCTGCTCCCTGATCTAGCCTGACTACCAGACTGACAGTGAAACAGTCTGCTCCCTGATCTAGCCTGACTACCAGACTGACAGTGAAACAGTCTGCTCCCTGATCTAGCCTGACTACCAGACTGACAGTTAAACAGTCTGCTCCCTGATCTAGCCTGACTACCAGACTGACAGTGAAACAGTCTGCTCCCTGATCTAGCCTGACTGCTAGACTGACAGTGAAACAGTCTGCTCCCTGATCTAGCCCTGACTACCAGACTGACAGTGAAACAGTCTGCTCCCTGATCTAGCCCTGACTACCAGACTGACAGTGAAACAGTCTGCTCCCTGATCTAGCCTGACTGCTAGACTGACAGTGAAACAGTCTGCTCCCTGATCTAGCCTGACTACCAGACTGACAGTGAAACAGTCTGCTCCCTGATCTAGCCTGACTACCAGACTGACAGTGAAACAGTCTGCTCCCTGATCTAGCCTGACTACCAGACTGACAGTGAAACAGTCTGCTCCCTGATCTAGCCTGACTACCAGACTGACAGTGAAACAGTCTGCTCCCTGATCTAGCCTGACTACCAGACTGACAGTGAAACAGTCTGCTCCCTGATCTAGCCTGACTACCAGACTGACAGTGAAACAGTCTGCTCCCTGATCTAGCCTGACTACCAGACTGACAGTGAAACAGTCTGCTCCCTGATCTAGCCCTGACTACCAGACTGACAGTAAAACAGTCTGCTCCCTGATCTAGCCTGACTACCAGACTGACAGTTAAACAGTCTGCTCCCTGATCTAGCCTGACTACCAGACTGACAGTTAAACAGTCTGCTCCCTGATCTAGCCTGACTACCAGACTGACAGTGAAACAGTCTGCTCCCTGATCTAGCCTGACTACCAGACTGACAGTGAAACAGTCTGCTCCCTGATCTAGCCTGACTACCAGACTGACAGTGAAACAGTCTGCTCCCTGATCTAGCCTGACTACCAGACTGACAGTGAAACAGTCTGCTCCCTGATCTAGCCTGACTACCAGACTGACAGTGAAACAGTCTGCTCCCTGATCTAGCCTGACTACCAGACTGACAGTGAAACAGTCTGCTCCCTGATCTAGCCTGACTACCAGACTGACAGTGAAACAGTCTGCTCCCTGATCTAGCCTGACTACCAGACTGACAGTGAAACAGTCTGCTCCCTGATCTAGCCTGACTACCAGACTGACAGTGAAACAGTCTGCTCCCTGATCTAGCCTGACTACCAGACTGACAGTGAAACAGTCTGCTCCCTGATCTAGCCTGACTACCAGACTGACAGTGAAACAGTCTGCTCCCTGATCTAGCCTGACTACCAGACTGACAGTGAAACAGTCTGCTCCCTGATCTAGCCTGACTACCAGACTGACAGTGAAACAGTCTGCTCCCTGATCTAGCCTGACTACCAGACTGACAGTGAAACAGTCTGCTCCCTGATCTAGCCTGACTACCAGACTGGCAGTGAAACAGTCTGCTCCCTGATCTAGCCTGACTACCAGACTGACAGTGAAACAGTCTGCTCCCTGATCTAGCCCTGACTACCAGACTGGCAGTGAAACAGTCTGCTCCCTGATCTAGCCTGACTACCAGACTGACAGTGAAACAGTCTGCTCCCTGATCTAGCCTGACTGACAGTGAAACAGTCTGCTCCCTGATCTAGCCTGACTGACAGTGAAACAGTCTGCTCCCTGATCTAGCCTGACTACCGATCATATATTTGTTCTTCCTTAGATTCACTCGGTTTGAATTTTCTAGAGATTTAGAGTTAAGAGTTGGCTGCTAGTTCACTCAGTATTGTTCACAAGACTGATATATACATATTCTCAGACACTCCAGCAGTCTTCAGAGATCTATGTCTGTCAGACAAACTCTTGGTGTCTGTCTTCCTTATGACAGAATTCAGAGGTGTTAAATTCTGCACATTTCTCCTCTCAAGGAAGGTTCCTTGATGTTGGTGAGGGGCTCTTGATTTAGGGAATTGGATCTGTGCTCCAGTTCCCCGAATTAAGCCTGAATGCCTTCCACATCCCCCCCCCCACCAGGCGCTGTATAATCCTCCGGGTTTAGCGCTTCCCCCTTGATTATAATAATTCTGCACATCTATGCAGTTGGTTTTAAGACATTGTGTTACTGAGATAAAGACTTTGATGTTTGTGTAGGCTCAGTCTTGTTTGTGTAGGCTCAGTCTTCATCGTTAATGTCATATTACCATGTGATTAAACTTGATATTTTTTTGTAAATTCATTACTTATAGTTTCCTTAACACAAAACTATTGTACATACAATGTTAAGCTATAATATTATGTAAGAAGAGAAGACGAAGTATTGTATGCAGATACTTTAAAATTAAATATAGTAAGATTTTAATATTATTGGATTGAGTTTCCTAGTAGCTTTTGATCCAATACCTTGTTGTCTGAGACGGGTAATATTTGTTGTCTGAGAGGGGTAATGTTTGTTGTCTGAGAGGGGTAATGTTTGTTGTCTGAGAGGGGTAATGTTTGTTGTCTGAGACGGGTAATGTTTGTTGTCTGAGAGGGGTAATATTTGTCTGAGAGGGGTAATGTTTGTTGTCTGAGAGGGGTAATGTTTGTTGTCTGAGAGGGGTAATGTTTGTTGTCTGAGACGGGTAATATTTGTTGTCTGAGAGGGGTAATGTTTGTTGTCTGAGACGGGTAATGTTTGTTGTCTGAGAGGGGTAATGTTTGTCTGAGAGGGGTAATGTTTGTTGTCTGAGAGGGGTAATGTTTGTCTGAGAGGGGTAATGTTTGTTGTCTGAGAGGGGTAATGTTTGTTGTCTGAGAGGGGTAATGTTTGTTGTCTGAGACGGGTAATGTTTGTTGTCTGAGAGGGGTAATGTTTGTTGTCTGAGACGGGTAATGTTTGTTGTCTGAGACGGGTAATGTTTGTTGTCTGAGACGGGTAATATTTGTTGTCTGAGAGGGGTAATGTTTGTTGTCTGAGACGGGTAATGTTTGTTGTCTGAGAGGGGTAATGTTTGTTGTCTGAGAGGGGTAATGTTTGTTGTCTGAGACGGGTAATATTTGTTGTCTGAGAGGGGTAATGTTTGTTGTCTGAGAGGGGTAATGTTTGTTGTCTGAGAGGGGTAATGTTTGTTGTCTGAGAGGGGTAATGTTTGTTGTCTGAGAGGGGTAATGTTTGTTGTCTGAGAGGGGTAATGTTTGTTGTCTGAGAGGGGTAATGTTTGTTGTCTGAGACGGGTAATGTTTGTTGTCTGAGAGGGGTAATGTTTGTTGTCTGAGAGGGGTAATGTTTGTTGTCTGAGACGGGTAATGTTTGTTGTCTGAGACGGGTAATGTTTGTTGTCTGAGAGGGGTAATGTTTGTTGTCTGAGAGGGGTAATGTTTGTTGTCTGAGAGGGGTAATGTTTGTTGTCTGAGACGGGTAATGTTTGTTGTCTGAGAGGGGTAATGTTTGTTGTCTGAGAGGGGTAATGTCTGTTGTCTGAGAGGGGTAATGTTTGTCTGAGACAGGTAATGTTTGTTGTCTGAGAGGGGTAATATTTGTTGTCTGAGAGGGGTAATGTTTGTTGTCTGAGAGGGGTAATGTTTGTTGTCTGAGAGGGGTAATGTTTGTTGTCTGAGAGGGGTAATATTTGTTGTCTGAGAGGGGTAATGTTTGTTGTCTGAGAGGGGTAATGTTTGTTGTCTGAGAGGGGTAATGTTTGTTGTCTGAGAGGGGTAATGTTTGTTGTCTGAGAGGGGTAATGTTTGTTGTCTGAGAGGGGTAATGTTTGTCTGAGAGGGGTAATGTTTGTTGTCTGAGAGGGGTAATGTTTGTTGTCTGAGAGGGGTAATGTTTGTTGTCTGAGAGGGGTAATGTTTGTTGTCTGAGAGGGGTAATGTTTGTTGTCTGAGAGGGGTAATATTTGTTGTCTGAGAGGGGTAATGTTTGTTGTCTGAGAGGGGTAATGTTTGTTGTCTGAGAGGGGTAATGTTTGTTGTCTGAGAGGGGTAATATTTGTTGTCTGAGAGGGGTAATGTTTGTTGTCTGAGAGGGGTAATATTTGTTGTCTGAGAGGGGTAATATTTTTTGTCTGAGAGGGGTAATGTTTGTTGTCTGAGAGGGGTAATATTTGTTGTCTGAGAGGGGTAATATTTGTTGTCTGAGAGGGGTAATATTTGTTGTCTGAGAGGGGTAATATTTGTTGTCTGAGAGGGGTAATATTTGTTGTCTGAGAGGGGTAATATTTGTTGTCTGAGAGGGGGTAATATTTGTTGTCTGAGAGGGGTAATGTTTGTTGTCTTAGAGGGGTAATGTTTGTTGTCTGAGAGGGGTAATATTTGTTGTCTGAGAGGGGTAATATTTGTTGTCTGAGAGGGGTAATATTTGTTGTCTGAGAGGGGTAATATTTGTTGTCTGAGAGGGGTAATGTTAGTCTGAGAGGGGTAATGTTTGTTGTCTGAGAGGGGTAATATTTGTTGTCTGAGCGGGGTAATATTTGTTGCCCGAGAGGGGTAATATTTGTTGCGCGAGAGGGGTAATATTTGTTGTCTGAGAGGGGTAATATTTGTTGCCCGAGAGGGGTAATGTTTGTTGCCCGAGAGGGGTAATATTTGTTGTCTGAGAGGGGTAATATTTGTTGCCCGAGAGGGGTAATATTTGTTGCCCGAGAGGCGTAATATTTGTTGCCCGAGAGGGGTAATGTTTGTTGCCCGAGAGTGGTAATATTTGTTGCCCGAGAGGGGTAATATTTGTTGCCCGAGAGGGGTAATATTTGTTGCCCGAGAGGGGTAATGTTTGTTGCCCGAGAGGGGTAATATTTGTTGCCCGAGAGGGGTAATATTTGTTGCCCGAGAGGGGTAATGTTTGTTGCCCGAGAGGGGTAATATTTGTTGCCCGAGTGGGGTAATGTTTGTTGCCCGAGAGGGGTAATGTTTGTTGCCCGAGAGGGGTAATGTTTGTTGCCCGAGAGGGGTAATGTTTGTTGCCCGAGAGGGGTAATATTTGTTGCCCGAGAGGGGTAATATTTGTTGTCTGAGAGGGGTAATATTTGTTGTCCGAGAGGGGTAATATTTGTTGCCCGAGAGGGGTAATGTTTGTTGCCCGAGAGGGGTAATATTTGTTGTCTGAGAGGGGTAATGTTTGTTGTCCGAGAGGGGTAATATTTGTTGCCCGAGAGGGGTAATGTTTGTTGCCCGAGAGGGGTAATATTTGTTGCCCGAGAGGGGGTAATATTTGTTGCCTGAGGGGTAATATATGTTACCTGAGAGAGGTAATATTTGAAATAGGCCAAATTCTGAAGTTCTTTATTCCAAGGAATAAAAATTCCTCTAAATCCCTTACTGGCAACATACACCTTGCATATACACACACACCTTGTATATACACCTTGTATACAGACCTTGTATATGCACACACCTTGTATATACACACCTTTTATATACACACCTTGTATATACACACACACACCTTGTATATACACACAAACCCTGTATATGCACACACATTGTGTATAGACACCTTGTATATACACACACATCTTGTATATACACAAATCTTGTATATACACACACACATCTTGTATACACACACACACACACACACACACATCTTGTATACACACACATCTTGTATACACACACACACACACACACCTTGTATACACACACACACACACACACACACACACACACACATCTTGTATATACACACACACCTTGTACGCACACACACACACACACACACACACACACACACACACACACACACACACACACACACACACACATCTTGTATATACACACACACCTTGTAGACTAGTTTTCCTCATCCTAGACCTTTCCCACCAACAGTTATAGTGAACAAAGCGAAAAATCATGAAAAATCAATTATAATTAGTCTCAAAACTTTCTTATAACCTTTCTGGAGTAAATGTTGTGTCCTGTGTCTCTTGCTTACCCGCCAGTCTCTCAGAAAGTGCCAGAGGATCTTCCTGGAGGCTGGAGAACACGGTGCTAACTCAGCTGTGCTGGAGAACACGGTGCTAACTCAGCTGTGCTGGAGAACACGGTGTTAACTCAGCTGTGCTAGAGAACACGGTGCTGATTCAGCTGTGTTGAAGAACACGGTGCTAACTCAGCTGTGCTGGACAACACAATGCTAACTCAGCTGTGCTGGACAACACAATGCTAACTCAGCTGTGCTGGACAACACAATGCTAACTCAGCTGTGCTGGACAACACAATGCTAACTCAGCTGTGCTGGACAACACAATGCTAACTCAGCTGGTTCACTTTCAGCATAGAAAATGTATGTTTAACTTCAGATACATAACACTGGGAAGAGATGCTTGTTTTCAGGAGTTAGTGCGCGATTTAGATTTTTATCAGTGCACTGTGGAGCAGAAATACGATATAGATAGAGCTGTATATATATAGTCTTTCTCTCCCTCTCCCCCTTCTCTCTCTCTCTCTCTCTCTCTCTCTCTCTCTCTCTCTCTCTCTCTCTCTCTCTCTCTCACTTGCTCTTTTTCCCATCTGGAATACTGCTCACTACAAACTTTATACTACTAAAGTAAACAAAGACAAAACGAACACAGGTTACCTGTGCCAGAGTTCAATCTTCTTTCATAAACAAAAGTTTTAAATGTTGGTGATATTCCATCTCCGACAGTCTCGCCTATGGTAGTTTTGTGTTAGGTGAAGCTGGTCCATGGTAGTTTTGTGTTAGGTGAAGCTGGTCCATGGTAGTGTTGTGTTAGGTGAAGCTGGTCCATGGTAGTGTTGTGTTAGGTGAAGCTGGTCCATGGTAGTTTTGTGTTAGGTGAAGCTGGTCCATGGTAGTTTTGTGTTAGGTGAAGCTGGTCCATGGTAGTTTTGTGTTAGGTGAAGCTGGTCCATGGTAGTTTTGTGTTAGGTGAAGCTGGTCCATGGTAGTTTTGTGTTAGGTGAAGCTGGTCCATGGTAGTTTTGTGTTAGGTGAAGCTGGTCCATGGTAGTTTTGTGTTAGGTGAAGCTGGTCCATGGTAGTTTTGTGTTAGGTGAAGCTGGTCCATGGTAGTTTTGTGTTAGGTGAAGCTGGTCCATGGTAGTTTTGTGTTAGGTGAAGCTGGTCCATGGTAGTTTTGTGTTAGGTGAAGCTGGTCCATGGTAGTTTTGTGTTAGGTGAAGCTGGTCCATGGTAGTTTTGTGTTAGGTGAAGCTGGTCCATGGTAGTGTTGTGTTAGGTGAAGCTGGTCCATGGTAGTGTTGTACTAGGTGAAGCTGGTCCATGGTAGTGTTGTGTTAGGTGAAGCTGATCCATGGTAGTGTTGTGTTAGGTGAAGCTGGTCCATGGTAGTGTTGTGTTAGGTGAAGCTGGTCCATGGTAGTTTTGTGTTAGGTGAAGCTGGTCCATGGTAGTTTTGTGTTAGGTGAAGCTGGTACATGGTAGTGTTGTGTTAGGTGAAGCTGGTCCATGGTAGTTTTGTGTTAGGTGAAGCTGGTCCATGGTAGTTTTGTATTAGGTGAAGCTGGTCCATGGTAGTGTTGTGTTAGGTGAAGCTGGTCCATGGTAGTGTTGTGTTAGGTGAAGCTGCTCCATGGTAGTGTTGTGTTAGGTGAAGCTGGTCCATGGTAGTGTTGTACTAGGTGAAGCTGGTCCATGGTAGTGTTGTGTTAGGTGAAGCTGGTCCATGGTAGTGTTGTGTTAGGTGAAGCTGGTCCATGGTAGTGTTGTACTAGGTGAAGCTGGTCCATGGTAGTGTTGTGTTAGGTGAAGCTGGTCCATGGTAGTGTTGTGTTAGGTGAAGCTGGTCCATGGTAGTGTTGTGTTAGGTGAAGCTGGTCCATGGTAGTGTTGTGTTAGGTGAAGCTGCTCCATGGTAGTGTTGTGTTAGGTGAAGCTGGTCCATGGTAGTGTTGTGTTAGGTGAAGCTGGTCCATGGTAGTGTTGTGTTAGGTGAAGCTGGTCCATGGTAGTGTTGTGTTAGGTGAAGCTGCTCCATGGTAGTGTTGTGTTAGGTGAAGCTGGTCCATGGTAGTGTTGTGTTAGGTGAAGCTGCTCCATGGTAGTGTTGTGTTAGGTGAAGCTGCTCCATGGTAGTGTTGTGTTAGGTGAAGCTGCTCCATGGTAGTGTTGTGTTAGGTGAAGCTGGTCCATGGTAGTGTTGTACTAGGTGAAGCTGGTCCATGGTAGTGTTGTGTTAGGTGAAGCTGCTCCATGGTAGTGTTGTGTTAGGTGAAGCTGCTCCATGGTAGTGTTGTGTTAGGTGAAGCTGCTCCATGGTAGTGTTGTGTTAGGTGAAGCTGGCCTACGGTAATGTTGTGTTGTGTAAGGTAACTGAATTATGGAAGTGTTATGTTGTGTTGTGTAACTGTGTTGACAGCGAGGAAAGAGGACAATGCCTCCTGACATCCACCAACCTTGTTCCCTCGTGTCACTTGCCTCTCTCTCTCCTTCCAACATGCGCCGTAGAAACCATTCGGGTTTACCGAAAGTTATATACTCAGACATGTAGAAAATAATGAAGGGGACCTAAACGTTAAATTGGTAGAAGCAGTTGTAGAGGGCGTAGTAGGTAAGTTTTGAGTACCTGGTGGCCCGTGGCCTGATAGGCAACGCTGTTGCTTCACACGCTGCATCCATGGTTCGATCCCCTGCAAGTGTGAAAACACTGCGTGTTTCCTTACACCTCTTGTCCCCGTTCACCTAGCAAGCAAGTAGGTACCTGGGCGTTAGTCGACTGGTGTGGGTCGCATCCTGGGGGACAAGATTGAGGATCCCAATGGAAATAAGAGAGACCCTCGATGACACACAGCCTTCATGGGTTATCCTAGTGACTAACCCGAACAAAAATCGACATAAAATCTTAAGTTAGTCACTAATTACGTATAAAGAGAGGTTTGGTAATAGGTAACGCGTATTTTAAGAAAAAAATAAGATAAATTGTGTCGTAGAATTTGTATTGATAAAGCCACTGGATGGCGAAACGTCCAAAATAAAGATACCCAGATGTTGCACATGTGCCTTAATCATCATCTTGTCGGTATTGTATACCATTCTTGTGCAACATAAATAAATGCTCGAGGTACATTACAGGGCATAATGGTAGCAATTTACTAGACTATGTATTAAATAACAAAAAGGCACAATACCGTGACTGGAACGATACACAAAAGTCACATTGACTTTGTCAATGGTCCAAGTCGGACCGAAACGTCGTCGTAAGCTTCTCTCTTTTATGTGCGGGTTATTTGTGTATAGACTATGTATTAGTAGATAAAAGATTAATGGGTAGACTTCTGGATGTGCAGATTTTTAGAAGGACGAGCTGTATAGCCCTTGTGGATTGGCGCTTCTTTTTAATAATAATAATAATAATAATAATAATAATTAGAAGGACGATAGATAGATCATATCGCTACTTAGTTGCAGCTACAGTAAGAGGGAGATGGAGTGCAATAAGGGTGTCATCACTAGGAAAAGAATGTTGATAAATTAAAAGGAGATAGCTAGGTTAAGGTATAAACAATTACTGGAAGAGAGAGAGAGAGAGTACTGATAATGAGGAGGTTGGCAGCAGGAGAGACTGCTGGAGCGACGCCAACAAGGTGCTAAGGGGGAGAAAAAATTTTTAGCCTCTAAGAGGCCTTTACAATGTAGAAGTGAATCGTAGAGGGCAGAGTGCATGGAGAGTCAGAGTTAAAAAGAGAGGTGAGGGGGGCGCACTAGGAGAGGGGGGCGGGGGGGGGGGACCGGGGGTGAGAGGTTTTACCCAAAAAAAAAAAATATTAATGTTGAAATCTTTGTTAAATGTTGGAAGGAGAACAAAGTTTTTTACTTCATATTTTGCATTTAATTGTTCGTACTTGAACAATGAACAACAACACCATTAGTTACATTTTCCTTCAAAAGTCAGATGGAGAACATGTTCATAACATGTACATAACATGTACATAACATGTTCATAACATGCACATAACATGTACATAACATGTACATAACATGTACATAACATATGGTGCACTAAATCAGCCAATGATCCAGCAACATTACAAATTACTCTAAGCTTCGTTTCACTTAAGGTATTAAACTGTTAGATCTAAGACAGTGTTAATGTTTTTATCATACACTTCAGCTTAAATAAGGAAACTGCACCTCAGTGTCCAACAGTGTAAGAATCGCTGCATTGATTTGTTGCAGAAAGTTGTAAATGAGTTATTTCATAATGCGAAAATAATGAAAATAATATTGACTTAATGGAGTATAACTTACGTAAGTTACATTCATTATAACGCATAAATTAAGCATGGAAGTTACTCGTAAAGTTCTAGGTTGAACTGAATCGCAAGTTCAGGCGAGGTTGCAAGTTCTAGCTGCGCTCTACTAAGAGTAAAACATAATGTTTGCTATGTTAAATACTCTCTCTGGCGGTGCTAAAGCGGCGGTGCAACCCATCATTTCTCTTGGCGGTGCAACCCATCATTTCTCTTGCCTGTGCAACCCATCATTTCTCTTGCCTGTGCAACCCATCATTTCTCTTGCTCGACTCACGAAATCGTAATGACACGATTGCAAACAAACCATACCACTGACGGGGATAGAACCCGCGATCAGAGAGTCTCAAAACTCCAGACCGTGGCTAACGCGACGGTCTGGAGTTTTGAGACTCTCTGACCGCGGGTTCAAATCCCGCCCGTGGTATGGTTTCTCTTGCTCGTTGATTCAGAGGAAGTATCTGTGGAGGAGAATCTCTAAAATTGGTCAAAGGATCTGCTGTATGTCGAATACATTCTCGTAACTTATTCTAGTTCATCAATGGGTATTTTTTTTTTTTACCTCCAGCTGAAGATAGTTTGAAAAAAAAAGAGAAAGAGGTTGTTAGGCTGATTTGGCTCAGATTCGAAAGACTCCTAATGACTAACACTGTTTCCTCATTCTTAGATCGCTTGTAAAAACGATCCTGATCCCGCGAGGCACCCACTCTTTTATCTTCTGATGGAAACTAGTCCAACATGAAGCGAAGATCACAGAAAGCTGCTTCTGTTATGTCAGACTATGACTTGCTAAAAATATGTTACATTTTATAGTCTGCCTTTCGACCAAGCAACCAGGTGCTAAGGGTATAAGGAATAGTGACACTCTCAATATGCTAGCCCTCCAAAGTTGTGAAGCGATGTGATACACTTGTGAATCAACATTGGCAGACTTGCCTCCAAGTCTGGTCGAAGACGGTTCTGACAGTGCCTCTTGCTTGCATTACTTTACATATCTTATATTGTACAAACATTGCTTGTTGTCTGGTGGAGGAAATATAAGTATTTACTCTGTTGCCTTTTCGCTTTATCCTCGATTCTACCTTGGTTATCGTACTCTAACCAGGTGTTCAGACATTTCCAAAAAAAATGAAATAAGTCTTCGTTTCGCTGTTTCATGCAAGACTTTGGCCAAAGTTTCACAGAATCAAATAATTGCTGCATGGACTACTGTTGACCAATAATTATTGGTCGAGATGATCATTTTCTCTCCTTCCACTTGTTCCAGTGCCTCTTAAAATGTTTTAAGGACTATCACAACCTATTTTAGGGCTCCGATTCTCTTTCAGTATAATTTCTTGTTATACTATTCTCAGTACCTCTGCAGGTTTATTGTATAGCCTCAGTGACGTCTTCTTACAGTACTAATTTGATCTTTGATTGTAAATTCCGTCTTGTTACCTTTATAGATTGCATATGAATTCCTTGGTATTGGAGGAATTATGCAGCATTTGATCTTCTGATTGAATTTACAAGATGTTCTGTGAATTGCTGCAGAGAGAAAAGAATTATTGACCTCTGGATTAGTGAGACCATATTTTATATAAAGTTGTTGAGAGTAAACAAAGCAACTCACACGTTCTGACAAAATAATTGAGAACACTTGCCACGTTCATTGACCCCTGAATGATATCCTCCTCTTCCTGATCCTGATAAGTTACATCTTCAGTTTCAGAAACGTGAAAATCAGGGAGACATATCAGAAGCCCTTAATTATTGAGATATTGTCTGGTAAAAGTTTGTTTACCTATGACTGCTTAATGGTCTACCAGTCCTCACGCAGTTGCTGTGTTGAAGGAAGACGACAGTGTAAGAGAAGCAAAAGTTGACTGAACTAACAGTCTAATTTTTAAATTTGTGACAGTGGTACACAAACTGCTGCAAGCTGAGGGACTGATTACCTCAAACTCTCTCTCATCTTCCATCGTTCTTCTCTGTATTGGACTGAAGAAGCCACTGGCTGGAGAAAAGTTACCATTATAAAAATACCGAAATTTTGCACTAGTGTCTTATTTGTTGCAGCAGTGATCTTCAACAGTCACATAATTACTAACCAGGAACCGGACACTGTTACTAAGCAACATCACTCACCTAACAACAGTAAAAAATATAATTTAGGAAGAAAATAAGGAAATAATGAACATCAAAATGGTATACAATACCGACAGGTTGGTAGGTAAGACACAAAGGCAACAGTTAGGCAACTTTATTCCGAAACGTTTCGCCTACACAGTAGGCTTCTTCAGTCGAATACAGAAAGTAGGCAGGAACAGTAGAGATGTGAAGACGATGTAATCAGTCCATCACCCTTGAAGTCGTAGAATTTGAGGTTGTCAGTCCCTCAGCCTGGAGAAGTTCAGTTCCATAGTCAGGAACTATCTGAAGATCAAGCGACAGTGCGGAGACTTAAATAGCCACCTCTAAGTGGCTACATTCTCACTACTACTACTACTACTCTGCACCTCTCCTTCCGACAGTATTTAAGTCTCCGCACTGTCGCTTGATCTTCAGATAGTTCCTGACTATGGAACTGAAATTCTCCAGGCTGAGGGACTGACAACCTCAAATTCTACGACTTCAAGGGTGATGGACTGATTACATCGTCTTCACATCTCTACTGTTCCTGCCTACTTTCTGTATTCGACTGAAGAAGCCTACTGTGTAGGCGAAACGTTTCGGAATAAAGTTGCCTAACTGTTGCCTATGTGTCTTACCAAGGAAATGATAATATTGACGATAAATAAGTCCAATTTTACTTATTTTATTGACCAGTAATATTCATATATTTTTTATGCAATTAGTAAAAAAAATGCTTGTCCTGATTGACTTCAAAATTTTATTGACGATACATCCACAAAGAAGAAAGATATCTTATAACTTTAATCTGTTCAGGTGCGAGGGGCCCGGGTTCGATTCCTGGCGGGGTGGAAACATTTCGACCTGTTGTCCTGTTCACCTAACAGCAAGTAGGTACCTGGGTGTTAGTCGACTGGTGTGGGTCGCATCCTGGGGGACAAGATTGAGAACCACAATGGAAATAAGTTAGACAGTCCTCGATGACGCACTGACTTTCTTGGGTTATCCTGGGTGGCTAACCCTCCGGGGTTAAAAATCCGAACGAAATCTTATTTAAAAATTTTACTGATTTATAAAACCTGGAATCGATGGAATCAGATTTATTACTGGAGAATGCCTTTTCTGATCGGGTTCAAACTTTAATCACTGGTCGACTTTATTACAAAACAGCTTGTGACTTTGTGCTGTGTAAATTTTAATTTATCAGTTTTATTAAGCAAACTGTTTCACCAATATAATAACTAGAGAATGCATCTTGTGATAGGATTCAAACCCTAAATGTCCTGATGTATCTTGAGAACTATTTTTTGAAGTAATTTTGGCAGTGTGTTTTGCCAATTTAAAAAAAAAATTGGCCAATTTTATCATACTGGAATTTTTAATGTTAAAATCCATTTTTTTCTTACAGGATTGTAAACGATTTTAAACAATGTTGATAAAAAATAAATAAAATAAATCGGGGATTTATAGTGTTAATTTAATTTATTGAAGGGAAACTTAACTTTTTTTTTCGGATTTATTATTATTATAGGGGAGCGCTAAACTCGTAGGATTACACAGCGCATGTGGGGGGGGATGGAAGATATTCAGGCTCAATTCAGGGAACTGGAGCACAGATCCAATTCCCTAGATCAAGAGCCCCTGACCAGCATCAAGGAACCTCCCTCCAGGGGTTATTTTCTCAAAATATTCCCACCAACATTTTCGTTTTATATCTCTCAAATTTTGGTGTGTTATTCTAAAACGACTTATTCGATCGGATTTAAACTATCAAGGCACCATGGGCAAGATTCATGGGGCCGTTTACACTCATGGGTGACCTATGGACAATGTTACATAGATCACCCATGCGATAGGTGGAGACAGTCTTCTCTGATCGCCTTCCCCTGAAGGGAGGTTCCTTGACCCTGGTAAGGGGCTCTTGATCTAGGGAATTGGATCTGTGCTCCGGTTCCCTGAATTGAGCCTGAATACCTCCCCCCCCCACATGCGCTGTATAATCCTATGGGTTTAGCGCTCCCCCATGATTATGATTCTTATACATAAGAACATAAGAAAGAAGGAACACTGCAGCAGGCCTACTGACCTATGCGGAGCAGGTCCATGGACCCCCCCCCTGGAGTAGCCCAATGACCCACCCAGTCTGGTCACCTCCACTCTAGGATGGAGCACTGCACCAGACCCAGCAGCACAAGCTAGTCAGGTCCAACTCACACCCACCCACACCCACTCATGTATTTATCTAACCTATTTTTAGAACTACACAACGTTTTAGCCTGAATAACTGTACTCGGGAGTTTGTTCCACTCATCCACAACTCTATTACCAAACCAGTGCTTTCCTATATCCTTCCTGAATCTGAATTTTTCCAACTTGAAACCATTGTTGCGAGTCCTGTCTTGGCTGGAGATATTCAGCACGCTATTTACATCCCCTTTATTTATTCCTGTTTTCCATTTATACACCTCGATCATATCCTCCCTAATTCTACGCCTTTCGAGAGAGTGCAGATTCAGGGCCCTCAGTCTATCCTCATAGGGAAGATTTCTGATACATGGGATCATCTTTGTCATCCTCCTCTGTACGTTTTCCAGAGCATTTATATCCATTCTGTAATACGGTGACCAGAACTGAGCAGCATAGTCTAAATGAGGCCTAACCAAGGATATATAGAGTTGAAGAACAACCTGAGGACTTCTATTATTTATACTTTTAGATATGAAGCCAAGAATTCTGTTAGCTTTATTGCGAACACTAATGCACTGTTGTCTTGGTTTTAGATTACTGTTAACCAGAACTCCTAAATCCTTTTCGCAATCAGTAGTATTAAGATCTACATTATTTAGTTTATATGTGGCATGGTTATTTACCTGTCCAACATTTAGAACTTTGCATTTGTCAATATTAAACTGCATCTGCCACTTCTCCGACCATTGCGTCAGTCTATTCAAATCATCCTGGAGTGCTCTAGTGTCCTCATTGGATGGCCTATTTTGGTGTCATCAGCAAATTTGCTTATGTCGCTATTTATTCTCACATCTATGTCGTTTATGTAAATGTTGAACAGCAACGGGCCCAGCACTGACCCCTGAGGAACACCGCTTGTGACATGCCCCCATTCTGATTTCTCCCCATTTATGCAAACTCTCTGCTATTTGTCAGCCATGCCTCTACCCAGGAAAAAATTTCTCCTCCTATTCCGTGTGCCTTAAGTTTCCTCAACAGCCTCTGATGTGGAACTCTATCGAAAGCCTTACTGAAGTCCATATACACAATATCATATTCATTACCATGATCTACCTCCTCAAGCACCTTAGTGAAAAAAGTTAGTAAATTCGTAAGACAGGAACGCCCCTTTGTAAAACCGTGTTGAGATTCATTAATCAATCTGTGCCTATCAAGATGGCTACGAATTGCTTCGGCAATTATTGATTCCATAAATTTTCCCACTATGGAGGTAAGGCTTATTGGTCTATAGTTCGAAGCCAAGGACCTGTCACTTGCCTTGTAAATAGGTATTACATTTGCCATTTTCCACTTATCAGGCACTATGCCAGTTTGTAGTGATATGCTAAAAAGTTTAGCCAAAGGTATGCTAAGTTCCTCTTTACATTCCTTTAACACCCTTACAAACAGTTCATCAGGGCCTGGGGATTTGTTAGGTTTTAGTTTCTCTATTTGCCTGAGGACCATGTCACTAGTTACCGCAATCGTGCATAGTTTACCATCCTGTTCTGCATAATCTATTATTTCAGGAATATCGCTAGTATTTTCCTGGGTGAAAACTGAGAGGAAGTAGGTATTGAGAATTTTATACATATCCTTATCACTGTCAGTGATCTTACCAGAGTTACTCTTAAGTGGGTCAATCTTGTCCCTAATCTTACTTCTGTATACCTGAAAGAGCCCTTTTGGGTTAGTCTTTGAATCCCTTGCGACCTTAGCCTCATAATCCCTTTTTGCTTTTCTTATTCCTTTATTTATTTCTCCCTTTAATTGAATATATTGATTTCTTAACTACCCATCCCCTCTTTTGATACGCCTATATATGCCTCTCTTTTGACCAATGAGATGTTTTAATCTATTGTTCATCCATTTGGGATCATTTTTGTTAGATCTAATTTCCCTACTCGGAACAATATTACCTCTTCGCACGATTTTTGCCTTTGCTAGTGAAGGACTCTTGATCCAAGGAACTGGACTTATCTTCCAGTTCCTTTGATCGAATTTGAATGCCTCCTGTTCCTAAGACAGTGGATGACCTTCACGGGTTTAGCGTTTTTCTCTGATTAAAATGTAATCGCAAATGGCATCAGTATTCAATGACTGAAGCATCGTATGCAGTGGCTGGAAGGCTTCACGGGTTTAGGCTGTGTAGTCACAGACTTTGACTCTGTGTAGTAATTAGAAAATGCATCGTTCGGTCGACTTGAAACTTTTAGTGCTGATGTGTTTTCCTCAGAGGAAACATTATCTTGATGTTAGCTTGTGTAAATTACCATGTGTCAATTTTATTAATCAAACTGGTTTCTGTGAAATAAATGGTCAGAAGTTACTTTGGTCAGAAATAAGTTACTTTGGTCAGAAATAAGTTACTTTGGTCAGAAATAAGTTACTTTGGTCAGAAGTTACTTTGGTCAGAAATAAGTTACTTTGGTCAGAAATAAGTTACTTTGGTCAGAAATAAGTTACTTTGGTCAGAAATAAGTTACTTTGGTCAGAAATAAGTTACTTTGGTCAGAAATAAGTTACTTTGGTCAGAAATAAGTTACTTAGGCCACTAATAGGTTTAACTTTATTTGGTTATCATGGGTTAAATCAACTTAACTGTTTGTTCACGTACCTTGATCATGTGCTCTCTGGACCCATGTTATATACACCAGACTTACGTAAAACCTACTTGCCTGACTTTTTTAAAAAATGGTCAGTCTTGGAGAAAATTTTGGCTTGATTTTGACCTATCTAGGTTCCAATTTGCATTTGCGGAAAGAGAAAAATTAAAATACTGCTTTTCATGCGAGAATCTGCAAGTATCGCATTGGATTAGCGACCCTCTTCAAGGTGATGATAATGCCACTTTTGAGCTGTTTCAAACCTCACGTGCTTGTGTACTTTAGGATGTTGGTCTCCTTGACACCTTCAAATTAGAATTGGGAAATTAGCTTCCCTGTGATGACTTGTAAGTACCTCTTTTGATTCCTTTCAGATCTTCATAGTTTGTATTTTTAGCTGCATTATCAACACATGCCGCACTCTGTACAGTTTAAAATCGCCTACTCTGAGATCCTGGGGATCGGGGTTATGGTAGGCGGGGATACCTCCCTCGGAAGGTATTCCCGCCTGCCACGATTGCAAACAAATCACAAATCGAGAGACTCGAACCCATGGCAGGCGAGTCTTAAAGCTCATAACGCTTGCTTGCCAAGGTTCGAGTCCCACCCATTTTGAGTTTTGTAATTACCTAATTTTATTAATTACCTACTTTAATTAGTTATAATTACACATTTTAGTTATAATTAACGATTTTAATTTTCTAGCCGCCGCTAACTAGTATTATTTAGGTGTAATTAAGGGTGTGGGTGCTATGAGTCTGAGTACTATGTCTGTGGTAGCACTCAGATAGCACTTCAAAAACAATCAGAAGTAGAGTGTCCCATGGTTCCTGATGGGCTGTGGATCATCACCAGGCTGGGCAGGTGTTTGCTCAAGACTCTGAGCGGCAGAGGCAATAATTGCTTGGCAATCACTGCATGTTGCAGTGCCCTCCAGATTGCTAGATCTCATAGCGTGCGAAGTCTCAAGGCGGGCAAGTAGCTCTCAAGGAGTTCCAGAAGATCTCAAGACGTGAAAGAAGTTCTCATGGATTTAAGGAAGATCTCAAGACGTGCCCAGTGGCGTTCAAGAATACCTCAAGGCGTGCCCAGCGACGTTCAAGACCTCAAGGCATGCCCAGCGGCGTTCAAGAAGACCTCAAGGCATGCCCAGCGGCGTTCAAGAAGACCTCAAGGCATGCCCAGCGGCGTTCAAGAAGACCTCAAGGCGTTCCCTTCAGTGTTCAAAAAGTCCTCAAGACTTGCCATTCAGCGTTCAAGAAGCGTTCAAGACGTGCTCACCAGCGTTCAAGAAGCCCTCAAGACGTGCCCACCTCCTCTTTCCCATCCAACTTCCTTAGGGACCATCTCTGAGAAAATCCTTAATGGAGTCTCCCAGGTCTCTCACACAAGCATTTCACACACACACACTACAGTGTGTGCAACATTGAAACATTGCAGAGCAGGGAAACACTAGCATTGCAATGCCTTCTTGCCTTCCAAGGAGCAGCATTAATGCTAGTCTTGGGCTCTTCATCCAAGGCTTTAGAGCTTTTTATTTTGATTAACCCTGATCGCCTATTTCCCGGTTAATGAATAACCTTTCGGATTTAGTGTTCGACTTGGAATATAATAATTAAAATCAAAACCAAGCGCTAAACCCGCTGCAGGGCAATAATAATTAATAATAATAATAACTGTATTTATGACAATTACTATTATTTTATTATTTTAACTTATTGTAACACTAAAATATAATTATTAATTATATTATTAATGACAATTATAATAATAATAGTAATAGTAATATAATAGTGATAATAAGTGATATTAATGTTATAATAATAACAGTGATAATAAGTAATAATAATAATAATAATAATAATAATAATAATAATAATAATCTTGTATTCCGCTTGCCAGGGGTTCGTGCACATTCATATCAGAGATTATTCCACGACACAAGAAGACTAGCAGTAATTTTCGACCTTCTGAGCCCTGTCGTATCTAGTCTTAAACCTGTGTGTCAACTAATATAGCATCTTCACGCAGATCGTTCTTAACCATCCTCAGATTGACTCGCTTCCCGACTTACACAAGACTCTGTGTAAGGAGAGACAAGATACAGGATTTTTTTCATGTTGGGACAACGTTTCATTCAAGGTAGAGCTCCATCAACGTTTCGGTCAGGGTAGAGCTTCATCAAATGTATGTATGTGTGTGTGTGCTCACCTACTTTTGGTTGTAGGGGTCGAATCATAGCTCTTGGCCCCGCCTCTTCACTGGTCGCTAATAGGTCCACTCCCTGCTCCATGAGCTTTATCATACCTCTTATTAAAGTTATATATGGTTCCTGTCTCCACTACATCACTCTCCAGATTGTTTCACTTCCTGACAACTCTATGGCTGAAGAAATACTTCTTAACATCCCTGTGACTCATCTGAATTTTCAGCTTCCAGCTGTGATCCCTTGTTGCAGTGTCACATCTCTGAAACATTCGAAGTGTATAAGTGGAAGATAGGTATAAATAAAGGGGATATTAATAAGGTCTTGAGGATGTCTCTCCAAGAGAGAACGCGCAGTAATGGATTTAAATTAGGTAAGTTTAGATTTAGAAAGGACATAGGAAAGTATTGGTTTGGAAATAGGGTAGTTGATGAGTGGAACAGTCTACCTAGTTGGGTTATTGAGGCTGGGACTTTGGGTAGTTTCAAATCTAGGTTGGATAAGTACATGAGTGGGAGGGGTTGGATTTGAGTGGGACTTTCACATCAGAGCTTATTTCTTGGGTGGCATTGAAAATTGGGTTGGGCAAATGTTTTGTTAGTGGGATGAATTGTAAAGGACCTGCCTAGTATGGGCCAGCAGGCCTCCTGCAGTGTTCCTCCTTTTCTTATGTTCTTATGTTCTTATGTTCTGTGCCTATCCACTCTGTCAATTCCTCTCAGCATTTTGTATGTTGTTATCATGTCCTCCCGTATCCTTCCTGTCTTCCATTGTTGTCAGGTTGAGTTCTCTTAACGATTCTCGATCTCCTGAAATATGATTTCATGTGGTATATTTCGGTTGCTGAATTTTCCTGCAATACCTCTGATGGGTTTCCAGAGTTTTGCTTCTCCTGCAGCCTGGACCTGTTCCAGGCTTGTCCGGTTCTGTGGCATCGTTATTTATTATTGACTCTAGTTAGACGTCCAAAACTGAGTCCTTTTTCACCAGTGTTTTAAGAGGTTTGTAAACCATTCCCCCTTCATAGAGTAAGGTCTCGTGAAGGGTTCTTGAACTGAGGAGTTGGGGAGCTTGGTTTTACCAAGGAAAGTGTTGGTGAGTTGGTTCAGCCTCCGTGGAAGTTCACAGTTCTGGGATATCTATAAGAGAGGCAGGTTCAATTCCCATGAGGTAAATGTTAGGGAAGCTGAGCAAATCCAACAGAATTACCTGCCTTTCCTCACTCTAACAGATGACTAGCGCTTTCCAATGAACGTAAAAGGATCCTCCTATAAATTTCTTTTCGTTGTGTCGACTATCAACCTGGAGGGAGCAGTAGATTTGTACGTTATATTTATGTAGGTTAATTGCGTGTAAATCTTTCAAAACATAAAAGTAGACGTATATCTTTTCCGAAGAGTGTGATGGCTGGCGACAGATTTCTGGCCTCGTGCGAAGAGTTCCAACAACAGAAGATTATTCACGGTGTTTGTACACGCTTCCTTCCGACCAATAGTGTTTGGGAGGTTGGGTCTGTGGCTTATTAAAGAATTCAACTTATTTTTAGAACGTTCAGATTTGGTTACAGGTTTATTCCTTGGCAGATGACACGTGAGTTGTGACACGTCATCCCGGCGTCAGTGTGAGCTGTATTATGACGTGTTACTGGCGTCAGTGTTAGCTGTATTATACGTCAGTCTGGCGTCAGTGTGAGTTTTATTGTTTGACGCGTCATTCAGGTGTTAAGTAAGACACAGGAGCAACAGACAGGTGTCTTTCTTCCAAAACCGCCCACATGGCAAAGAAAGGAAACACAACGAGTGTCCTGGGCCCAAGACTGTTCAACAGCCTCCCATCAGTAATAAGGGGCATTACCAGTAGACCCTTGGTTGTCCTCAAAAGGGAGCTGGACAGATACCTAAAGTCGGTGCCGGATCAGCCGGGCTGTGGTTCGTACGTTGGATTGCGTGCGGCCAGCAGTAACAGCCTCGTTGATCAGGCCCTGATCCACCGGGAGGCCTGGTCGTGGACCGGGCCGCGGGGGCGTTGATCCCCGGAATACCCTCCAAGTAGACTCCAGGAAGGTAGACGGCAAGCTTTTTCACTCAAATACAGAGGTGGCGAATACGTATATAGCAGAAGCAGTGGAGATGTGATGTGATCAATCCATTAACCTCGTAGCAGTAGTGGCAGAAACAGCTGAGTCTCAACCCCTGTAATGACAAATAAGTGAGTGCAAGCGTGCCCGCACGGGCGCACACACACACATGGTCTACCGGACTACAGTAGACCGGAATGGTAGGGTACACCAACAAGTGCTGGACACACTACACATAGGCGAGGAGGAGGTGAAGAGGCTGCTAAGTGACCTAGATACATCAAAGGCGGTGGGATTGGACGTCTCTCCAAAGGTCCTGAGGGAGCAGAGACGCTGTGTGTGCCACTAACAACAATCTTCCACACATCTATTGAAACAGGGCTACTACCTGAGGTTTGGAAGACGGCAAATGTAGTCCCATCTTTAAGAAAGGAGACAGGCAGGCAGCGTTAAATTATAGAACAACGTTACTGACATGTATAGTGTGTAAAATCATGGAGAAGCTCATTGGGAAAAGGCTATTGGAGCACCTAGAAAGGAATGAGCTTTTACACAATAACCAGCACGGTTTCAGGGAGAGGAAATTCTGTGTCACAAACCTACTGGAGTTTTACTACAAGGTGACAGAAGACAGAAAAGAGAGGGGTGGGTGGACTGCATTTTCTTGGAATGTAAGAAGGCTTTCGACACAGTTCCACACAAGAGAGTGCAAAAACTAGAGGAGCAGGTAGGCATAACAGGAAAGGCTCTGCAGTGGATCAGAGAATACCTGACAGGAAGGAAACAACGAGTGATGGTACGTGACGAGGTGTCAGAGTGGGCTACTGTGAAGAGCGGGGTTCCACAAGATCAGTCGTAGGGCCAGTAATGTCTCTGGTATATTTGAATGACATGATGGAAGGGATAAACTCAGAGGTCTTCCTGTTTGCAGACGACGTGAAGCTAATGTGGAGAATTCAAGTGGAACAGGACCAGATAGAACTACGAAGGGATCTGGACAGGCTACAAGCCTGGTCCAGCAACTGGCTCCTTGAATTTAACCCCCAAATGCAAAGTCATGAAGATCAGGGAAGGGCAAAGAAGACCGCAGACAAAGTATAGACTAGGTGGCCAAAGACTGAAACCTCACTCAAGGAAAAAGATCTTAGGGTGAGTATAATACCGAGCACATCTCCTGAGATAACTGCTGCAGCTTACGGGTGTCTGGCAAACCTAAGAATAACGTTCCTATGCCTCACTAAGAAATCGTTCAAGACTCTGTATACCATATACCTCAGGTCCATCCTAGAGTATGCAGCAGTAGTATGGAATTCATACATGGTTAAACACGTCAAGAAATTAGAGAAAGTGCAATGGTTTGCTACAAGACTAGTCCCAGAGGTAAGGGGATTGACCTATGAAGAAAAGTTAAGGGAAATCGGCCTGACGACGCTGGAGGAGAGGAGGGCCAGGGGAGACATGATAACGACATATAAAATACTGCGAGGAATTGACAAGGTGGACAAAGACAGGATGTTTCAGAGATGGGACACAGAAACAAAGGGTCACAGTTGGAAGTGTAAGACTCAAATGAGTCAAAGGGATGTTAGGAAGTATTTCTTCAGTCATAGAGTAGTCAGGAAGTGGAATAGCAAAGAAAGCGACGTAGTGGAGGCAGGAACCATACATAGTTTTAAGAAGAGAGGACATAGTAGCAAACATTGAAGAGGCGGGGTCAGGAGCTATGACTCGACCCCTGCAACCACAAATAGGTGAGTACACACACACACACACACACACACACACACACACACACACACACACACACACACACACACACACACACACACACACACACACACACATTCCCTCACGCTACACTTACCAATTACTTAACCTCACCCCCACCACTACCCCCACATCCACCGCACCACCACCTTCAAGCTTTCCCTCACCATCACCCTCCCCCAACCATCCTCCACACCACTCCACCAGCACTCCCACCATCACCAAACCATCCTCCACACCCCACCACCCACACCCCCATCACTCCCACACCCCCATCACTCCCACACCCCCACCATCACTCGCACCTCGCTCACCCACACCATCACTAACACCCCCATCAACCACAGCCCCACTATCATCCACACCCCCACTATCACCCCATCACCCACAATCCCATCACCCCCACCACACCACCCACACTCCCCTCACTGACGCCTTCACAGTCACCCCATCCATCACCTACACCCCCACCATCACTCCCACCTCACTAAGACCCCACCTCTGATACCCCACTGTCACCTCACCAACCCCCATTTGGCACAAGAGTGCTCAAGTAGGTGTGAAGTCTCTAGCGCTCTGAGAATACCCCCACCTGTAGTCACTTCATACCCATCCTGTGGGTGGTAGTCACCCCATACCAACCTGTGGGTGGTAGTCACCCCATACCAACCTGTGGGTGGTAGTCACCCCATACCAACCTGTGGGTGGCAGTCACCCCATACCAACCTGTGGGTGGCAGTCACCCCATACCAACCTGTGGGTGGCAGTCACCCCATACCAACCTGTGGGTGGCAGTCACCCCATACCAACCTGTGGGTGGCAGTCACCCCATACCAACCTGTGGGTGGTAGTCACACCATACCAACCTGTGGGTGGCAGTCACCCCATACCAACCTGTGGGTGGCAGTCACCCCATACCAACCTGTGGGTGGCAGTCACCCCATACCAACCTGTGGGTGGCAGTCACCCCATACCAACCTGTGGGTGGCAGTCACCCCATACCAACCTGTGGGTGGCAGTCACCCCATACCAACCTGTGGGTGGCAGTCACCCCATACCAACCTGTGGGTGGCAGTCACCCCATACCAACCTGTGGGTGGCAGTCACCCCATACCAACCTGTGGGTGGCAGTCACCCCATACCAACCTGTGGGTGGCAGTCACCCCATACCAACCTGTGGGTGGCAGTCACACCATACCAACCTGTGGGTGGCAGTCACCCCATACCAACCTGTGGGTGGCAGTCACACCATACCAACCTGTGGGTGGCAGTCACCCCATACCAACCTGTGGGTGGCAGTCACACCATACTAACCTGTGGGTGGCAGTCACCCCATACCAACCTGGGGGTGGCAGTCACACCATACCAACCTGTGGGTGGCAGTCACCCCATACCAACCTGTGGGTGGCAGTCACCCCATACCATCCTGTGGGTGGTAGTCACACCATACCAACCTGTGGGTGGCAGTCACACCATACCAACCTGTGGGTGGCAGTCACCCCATACCATCCTGTGGGTGGTAGTCACACCATACCAACCTGTGGGTGGCAGTCACACCATACCAACCTGTGGGTGGCAGTCACCCCATACCAACCTGTGGGTGGCAGTCACACCATACCAACCTGTGGGTGGCAGTCACCCCATACCAACCTGTGGGTGGTAGTCACACCATACCAACCTGTGGGTGGCAGTCACACCATACCAACCTGGGGGTGGCAGTCACCCCATACCAACCTGGGGGTGGTAGTCACCCCATACCAACCTGTGGGTGGCAGTCACACCATACCAACCTGGGGGTGGCAGTCACCCCATACCAACCTGGGGGTGGTAGTCACCCCATACCAACCTGTGGGTGGCAGTCACCCCATACCAACCTGTGGGTGGTAGTCACACCATACCAACCTGTGGGTGGCAGTCACACCATACCAACCTGTGGGTGGCAGTCACCCCATACCATCCTGTGGGTGGTAGTCACACCATACCAACCTGTGGGTGGCAGTCACACCATACCAACCTGTGGGTGGCAGTCACCCCATACCAACCTGTGGGTGGCAGTCACCCCATACCAACCTGTGGGTGGCAGTCACACCATACCAACCTGTGGGTGGCAGTCACACCATACCCATCCTGTGGGTGGTAGTCACACCATACCCATCCTGTGGGTGACTTGTAGTCACTTTCTGTGGTGTCTACTCTTGTAACTCAGTCCTAGACCAGGCTTCCAAGTGCTGGCCTGATCTACTAGACTGTGGGTGCCAGCTGAGCGTAACCCTCGTCTTCACCAAGGTCTGGTTGATCAGGGAATGACTTGAAGTTATCAAGTTTCTCCTTGAAGACAGCCAGAAGTTTGGTGGTGTTTCTCCTTTTGCATGAAGAGTACTGAAGAGTTTTGGTCCCCTTACGCTTACCGATTTATGTCTTTCTGTACACATCGGGCTTCTGCTTTTCATTGGTGGCCTGGTGGCTAAAGCTCCCGCTTCACACACGGAGGGCCCGGGTTCGATTCCCGGCGGGTGGAAACATTTCGACACGTTTCCTTACACCTGTTGTCCTGTTCACCTAGCAGCAAATAGGTACCTGGGTGTTAGTCGACTGGTGTGGGTCGCATCCTGGGGGACAAGATTAAGGACCCCAATGGAAATAAGTTAGACAGTCCTCGATGACGCACTGACTTTCTTGGGTTATCCTGGGTGGCTAACCCTCCGGGGTTAAAAATCCGAACGAAATCTTATCTTATCTTATCTTATTGGAGGTATTCTGGACAGTATGTCAAGCCTCTTTCATACAGAGTAATGGAGAGGCCAATCCCTCCAGAATTTTCCTGGTGTAGATTATGATGTATCTTTCTCTCTTTCGTTCCAAGGAGTGTTCATGAGGAGCTAGACATGTTACCAGTAGTAAAGATTCTTGACTGAATTCATCCTCGAAGGACGCCGTCTACAAGGCTGGTGGAAAGTCGGAGGGTTAGTGTTCTTGGCTGAGTGGTTAGGAGAGGGAGGAGGGGGCACAGTGGTGAGAGGGAAGGGGGTGGGGTGGGGACATAGCAAGGGGAAGTAAGGGTAGGGGACGCCATGGGAAAAGGGGTTTAAATCTCAGATCGAAGAGGGAATTATGTTGTCGTGATCCCCACACATCCATCTTCAACCTTGTGGGAGTTGAACCACAACTCAAACCAGTTTACCCCTTCCAGCAATTTTTAATCATTGATAAGCAGATAGGCAGGTAGGTACTTAGGTAGGTACATAGGTAAGTATGTACATCATTTTTCTTCAAATTTAACGGAATGGAGCCACAAATGAAACTAATTTATCCCTTCCAGCTATTTTTAATTAGGTACGTAGATAGGTAAATAGGCAGGTACTTAGGTAGATACTTAATTTTTCTACAGCCTTGTCATAGTTGAATCACACCTCAAACCAATCTGCCCCTTCCAGCGAGTTTTAATCAAGTAAGAAGGAAGGTAAGTATGGAGGCAGCTACTTAGGCGTCAAGCACCTGACTTCCTAGAGTGGTTAGAGGTAATTTTTTGCCCAAACTGAATACATCAGCAATGTGCTGCTACTTGCCTACATGTATGGCAAAATACACTGTATTTAGAGTGCACGTTTTGCTCCTTGTAGAGCTTAGAGCGAAGCTCCACCTTTGAGCTTCGCCCTACACTATGTTCGTTTGTTGTATCTGAAGCGTATTGACTACACGAGGGTCATTAAGACTGCATGTCACCTGTACACCACTAGTCACTACACGAGGGCCATTAAGACTGCATGTCACCTGTACACCACTAGTCATTACACGAGGGCCATTAAGACTGCATGTCACCTGTACACCACTAGTCACTACACGAGGGTCATTAAGACTGCATGTCACCTGTACACCACTAGTCACTACACGAGGGTCATTAAGACTGCATGTCACCTGTACACCACTAGTCACTACACGAGGGTCATTAAGACTGCATGTCACCTGTACACCACCAGTCACTACACGAGGACCATTAAGACTGCATGTCACCTGTACACCACTAGTCATTACACGAGGTCCATTAAGACTGCATGTCACCTGTACACCACCAGTCACTACACGAGGACCATTAAGACTGCATGTCACCTGTACACCACTAGTCATTACACGAGGGCCATTAAGACTGCATGTCACCTGTACACCACCAGTCACTACACGAGGACCATTAAGACTGCATGTCACCTGTACACCACTAGTCATTACACGAGGTCCATTAAGACTGCATGTCACCTGTACACCACTAGTCACTACACGAGGGCCATTAAGACTGCATGTCACCTGTACACCACTAGTCACTACACGAGCGTTATTAAGGCTGCATGTCACCTGTGCAGCACCAGTCACAACACAAGGGTCATTAAGACTGCATGTCATGTCACCTGTACACCACCGGTCACTACACGAAGGTCATTAAGGCTGCATGTCACCTGTACACCATTATTCAAGAATACTTTAATACACAATGTAAGGATTCAAGTAAATTCTGTATATATACACCGAGACATACACACTTCTCGATGTGTATACAACTCTACCAGTCTTTGTACCAAACAACAACGCTCCGAAGTGGTTCTCCGATGGGTTCACAGGTGGGTTTACATATTAATTTACAGAAGGATTCACGGATGACTTCAAAGGTGGGTTTCATATTGACTCAGATGGTTTCAGATATGGATTCTGAGATGGATTCACAGATGGGTTCACATATGGGTTCATAGATGGATTCACAGATAGATTTCAATGACGGCTTCACAAGTGGGTTCATAGATGGGTTCACTGAGCGTTTCGAAGCAAGGCTGCTCATTTCCGCCATTTGCCTGACGCTGACAACACCTTGAAGTTGAATGGGATTTTGATGGTGATGAAAGTGTGTAAGAAACGATTCCAAATTTTTTTTTTAGCCACGTTCACCTTAACGATACTGAACGTGATGTAAATCCCAGAGTGCTCGAGTGAACGTTCAAGAGTTTAAGTGAATTCACATTTACGTTCTCGAGGAACGTACATCGTCTGCAATCTTAGCCACAGATTCATATGGATAAGAGGTGAGTATTAGTGAGGCTTGAAATATTAGTGAGGACTGGTGAATTACTAGTGAGTATTAGTTTAGTATTAGCGAAGGAAGGGAGAGTGGTTAAACTAGAGATGTGAGGACAACCTTGGTTAGTGAAGCTTTCATGGAAGCTCCTTAATGCTAGTGGTTACTGGAATTGGAGCTACCCCCTTCCCTCTACTCCCTATACTCGTATCAAACCTGAATATTCCCAGGCTGTGTTTCTGATATTGTTAGTTTGAGAATTTTGATAGTGTTCTCTTATTGTACCCATGGCGCCCCTAGTCTTCACTGGGTTTACTTTTCACTTCTCCATATCTTAACTCCAATATATAACAGCGTGCAGATTTGAGACTAAGCCCTCAAATACCTTCCACATATATTTTACCGTAGATCTATATTTTTCCTCCGCCCCAGTGAATATATATTTAGAAATTAGCTATTCTCTGTAATTTAAATGTTTTATTGGCTGTTTGCTGCCTGCATATGACCTTTAAATCATTTCCACCTGTGGTCATCTGCTCTGAACGTAGCAGTCAACACCGAAAAATATTTTATGCGAGAGAGCACAAGTGATTGAAAAAATTTTACCACTGGCACAATCTCCTCTGTTTTGGAAGTTCTCATTATCCGCCTCCACCATTTTTCTTGTTGTTGTGACATTTACCTTAGTGCTTTTTGAAGAAACGGTCAGCTGATATTATTCCCAGAATCTCTGCGTTCCCTTCTTTTTATTTGGTTTTCTTGTGTTCCGTATACAGTGTCCCTTATTAAGTTCTTCATTCTTTCCATACCTGAGCAGTTGGAACTTGTCACCACTGAGCGTCATGCTACTTTCCACTGCCCACTAAAAAACTTGTAGCTTGCAATTTATCCCTGTTTTCTACCAAGGTAATTTTCATTCATATTTTGTTATTCCACAATTACCCTCATTTTTTTCTCCTGGGTAATTCCCACAAGATCCACAGACGCTTTACCCGTTAGCCATTCCGTCAGTAGGAACTCTGGCTGTGATGTACGTGACATTTCACTGTCTCTTCGTCAGATACATCTATCATGTGCCTGCGCATTGGTGCTTGGCTTACATGTGTTTCACAGCAGTGGGATAACAACTAACTAAGTGACGGTACATGGAGATGTAGTGTGGGAAGGGCGTCAGATTAGCACACTGGTATATAACCTCTCCTCCTTCCCACCTCTCTCATACGTACACAGTATATTTGAGTATATGCGCTGATACCACTGTAATTGTCATAACAAATATAAGAATAATTATATAATTTAACCTCTCTCCTTAAGGTCGTGGCATCGACAGATTGGTGCTTTCACCGATCATTGGTGCGTTTATTATGCCTTAGATTTAAAATAGGTTCTTGTTCATAGTTTTAACCTGGGGGAGGGTTAGTAACCCAGGATAACCCAGTCAAGTCAGTGCGTAACGGAGGACTGTCTTAAGAGCTATTGCCATTGTTGTCCTTTAATCCTAACCCCCGGGATGCCACCCACAACAGGCGACTAAAACTTGGGTGAACAGCGGCAACAGCTGTAAGGAAACACTCCAAACGCTTCACCAATTCGGGGATCGATCCCTGACCCCCTCAGTCTGTGAGCTGAGGACGCTACCAGCCAAGCCACAAGTACCGACGCAGTGGAACACACTCACTCATCGTTATCCACATTAATATTTTATACAGAGTTTTAAGATTTCGCCAATCCATCTTTGATCAGTTTTATACTGAAAACACTGACTCACAAACCATACCACGGGCGGGGATAGAACCCGCGATCAGACTCAAAACTCATTACAGCTGTTCACCACCCAGAAGCACATAGGTACCTGGATGTTAGCTAACTGTTGTGGGTTGCATCCTGAGGGAGGTGTAGAGGGTGATGTCGGTAGGTGCTGATGTCACCTGTTGGATGTCGGTAGGTGCTAGTGTATCACCTGTTGGATGTCAGCGGGGGCTGGCCTCTCCTGTTGGATGTCAGCGGGGGCTGGCCTCTCCTGTTGGATGTCAGCGGGGGCTGGCCTCTCCTGTTGGATGTCAGCGGGGGCTGGCCTCTCCTGTTGGATGTCAGCGGGGGCTGGCCTCTCCTGTTGGATGTCAGCGGGGGCTGGCCTCTCCTGTTGGATGTCAGCGGGGGCTGGCCTCTCCTGATGGATGTCAGCGGGGGCTGGCCTCTCCTGATGGATGTCAGCGGGGGCTGGCGTCTCCTGATGGATGTCAGCGGGGGCTGGCCTCTCCTGTTGGATGTCAGCGGGGGCTGGCCTCTCCTGTTGGATGTCAGCGGGGGCTGGCCTCTCCTGATGGATGTCAGCGGGGGCTGGCCTCTCCTGTTGGATGTCAGCGAGGGGGGCTGGCCTCTCCTGTTGGATGTCAGCGAGGGGGGCTGGCCTCTCCTGTTGGATGTCAGCGAGGGGGACTGGCCTCGCCTGTTGGATGGCAGCGTGGGGGGGGGGTTGGCCTGGCCTGTTGGATGGCAGCGGGGGGAAGGGTTGCCTGGCGTGTGGAATGTCACCAGGGGTTAGCCTAGCCTGTGGGATGTCAGCAGGTGTTGGACTAGCCTGTGGGATGTCAGCAGGGGGTAGGCTTAGCCTGTGGGATGTCAGTGGGAGGGCTGTCCTAGCTTGTTGGATGTTGGAGGGGGGGCTGGCCTTCCCTGTTGGATGTCTGCTAGGTTGCTGGCCTCGCCTGTGGGATGTCAGCGGTGGAGGGAAGGTTGGTCTCGCCTCTTGGATGTCAGCGGGGGGACCTGGCATTGCCTGTTCGATGTTAGCGGGGGGGCTCTCCTAGCCTGTTGGATGTCAGTGGGAAGGGGGGTTGACCTCGCCTGTAGGATGTGAGGGGGGATCTCCTAGCCTATTGCTTGTCAGCGAGGGGGGCTGGCCTCTTTGGATGTCAGCGGGGGGCTTGCCTGGCCTGTTGGATGTCAGCAGGGGTTGGCCTAGCCTGTTGGATGTCAGCAGGGGTTGGCCTAGCCTGTTGAATGTCAGCAGGGGTTGGCCTAGCCTGTTGGATGTCAGCAGGGGTTGGCCTAGCCTGTTGGATGTCAGCAGGGGTTGGCCTAGCCTGTTGGATGTCAGCAGGGGTTGGCCTAGCCTGTTGGATGTCAGCAGGGGTTGGCCTAGCCTGTTGGATGTCAGCAGGGGTTGGCCTAGCCTGTTGGATGTCAGCAGGGGTTGGCCTAGCCTGTTGGATGTCAGCAGGGGTTGGCCTAGCCTGTTGGATGTCAGCAGGGGTTGGCCTAGCCTGTTGGATGTCAGCAGTGGTTGGCCTAGCTTGTGGGATGTCAGCATGGATTGGCCTAGCCTGTGGAATGTCAGCATGGATTGGCCTCGCCTGTGGAATGTCAACATGGATTGGCCTCGCCTGTGGAATGTCAGCGGGAGGGCTGGCCTCGCCTGTGGAATGTCAACATGGATTGGCCTCGCCTGTGGAATGTCAGCGGGAGGGCTGGCCTCGCCTGTTGGATGTCAGCGCTCTCCTAGCTTGTTGGATGTCAGTGGGGGCTGGCCTCGCCCGGTGGATGCCAACGGGAGGACCTGGCCTTGCCTGTTCGATGTCAGCAGGGGGCCCTCCTAGCCTGTTGGATGTCAGCAGGGGGAGCCCTCCTAGCCTATTGGATGTCAGTGGGGTCTGGCCTAGTCTGAGGGATGTCAGCCGGGGGGGGGGTTGGCCTCGCCTGTTGGATATGAGCGGGGGGGGGGGGGCTCTCCTCGCCTGTGGAATGTCAGCAGGAGGGCTGTTCTAGCCTGTTGGATGTTAGTGGGGGGCTGGCCTCGCCTGTTGGATGTTAGTGGGGGGGCTGGCCTCGCCTGTTGGATGTTAGTGGGGGGGATGGCCTCGCCTGTTGGATGTCTGCTAGGTTGCTGGCCTCGCCTGTGAGTAGTCATGACTTCTACAGAGTGCTGTATGCGGCTGTACGGTCTCCTTTCCTGAGCGGTCTCCTTCCGCGCGCCCGCCCTCGCGCCCGCCCGCCCTCGCGCCCGCCCGCCCTCGCGCCCGCCCGCACCTTCTGCAGCGCCTTCTGCAGCGTCGTCCGGATCGCCCCCAGTCCCCGATTTTTTTTCCGATTTTCGAATTTTTTTTGAATTTCTTGTGCTCTCCTTGGATCAAGTTTTTGGGTTTCCCCCTATGGGTACCCCTCCCACCACCCACTTCCACCCCAAATATTCCTGCTCCATCTCCTCGGATCAACACCCTCCGCCACACCTCCCACCACCCACTTCTACCCCAAATATTCCTGCTCTACTTCCTTGGATCAAGTTTTTCTCGATATCAATAATAAAAAGACTCCATCTCCTCGGATCAAGTTTTTTGGATTCCCCCCTCTGAGGGTAAGCATTCAAAATAGACTCCCACTTGCATCCCAAATTCCCTGCTCCAATTCCTCGGATCAACACCCACCATCCACTTCTACCCTCTGTCCAAGTATTTCTCCTCCATCTCCTTGGATCAAGTTTTTCTCGATATCAAATAATACAAAGACTCCATCTCCTTGGATCAAGTTTTTGGATTCCCCCTCTGGGGGTAAGCATTCAAATGAACTCCCCCTATGGGGCATGGTACTTTCTCTTACTACAGGTCTAAACAAGTGTGACGTCACCCCACCTGTGTTTACTCGGCGGTCAATGACGTCACGTGATGACCCCCCTCTCTCACACACACACACACACACACACACACACACACACACACACACACACACACACACACACACACACACACACACAGGCTGAATCTTGTCGACCAAATGGACTCCCCCTATGTCAGTGACGTCACGTGATGACCTCACACACACACACACACACACACACACACACACACACACACACACACACACACACACACACACACACACACACACACACACACACACACACACAGGCTGAATCTTGTCGACCAAACATTAAAATGCAGGATAACGCTAATACACAATATTTTCATTTATTTATTATACAACCAATGCATTTCATATACATTTCTGGTAATACAAAAAAAAAAAATACAAATTCATTGAAAAAAATATACAAATCATTGACTAAAATCAACATAGAGTAATTCTTTTTCTCTTTAAGAAATTCTGTGCATTTTGTTCTGGATCCCCTCAAGGAAGGTTCCTTGATGTTGGTGAGGGGCTCTTGATTTAGGGAATTGGATCTGTGCTCCAGTTCCCCGAATTAAGCCTGAATGCCTTCCACATCCCCCCCCCCCCAGGCGCTGTATAATCCTCCGGGTTTAGCGCTTCCCCCTTGATTATAATAATTTGTTCTGGATCTTCATCGTCACCATCTCAGTATAACAAATTTCATATACAACATAGGGAAAACATTTCCATTCTTAACTCAGGATAACCAAAATAATTCCACATTTTTTCGTTAATACCCACAACAATCCACAATTTCTTTACAAAAGATTCACTCTCCTCAAGTCTAGACATTTTTCTCGTTTTAACTATTTCATCAGAAAAAGTCTGGCGAGTCTTATCTGACCGATCTCAGATAACATCTCAGGTCACCCCATAGCATCGTCTGAGACTATGACCTGCTCTCCTCACTCTCCCACCAACATCTCACAACAAGACTCAATTTTCACTCATAACCCACAATTTTTCTCGTTTTAACTATTTCATCAGAAAAAGTCACCACAACACTTACAGCTTATAACCACTTTTCGATAATTTCACTAGTCACAGTAACCCCCCCCCCTCTACACACACACTTTTCTCAATATCTCTTAAGAAATATTCATCGACTTCATCGACAACCTTTATCATCTCACTACAGAACAACCCCCAGATTACTTCGAACACTCATAAATCATTGAATACTCACAAAAACACCTTTGAACATTTCCAAACAACACCGAAACACTTCCAAAATATTTTGAATACTCCCAAATAAGATTTGACATCTCTAATTTATCTACACTTATATTATTTCATTAAATTACAACTCCTCCCTCAGTCTCCAGACTTTACAACATTATCACAAAAACTAACTCAGACACTTATGAGACATTTTACCAAAACTAACACAAACACACCCCACACACCACACTTTACTTTGAAAAACACCAAAAACATCATCAATTACCATTGAATACTCCAAAAACATCATTCGAACACCGTCAAATCACCACTGAATACTCCCAGAACTCCTTCATACTCTTACACATCATTTGAACACCTTCAAAAACACCTTTGAATAGTCTCAAACACCATTTGAGTACTCCCAAATACACCACTGAATACTACTAAAACACCACTGAATACAGTCAAAACACCACCAAAATCACCATAAACTAAGATCAACATCACAGACTAACACCCATTATCACACAAATCCCCTCAAATCACTATAACCAAGACGATTACCAATTTCTATGAGTACACTCACCTCCAACTAAGATATAACATGAGTGTAAAAAAACCATGAACACAAGCAAAACACACACGAACACTTACAACAGAATCACCTCCTTTTCGGTATCTCTAGTTCGACAACAACGCCCATATCCCACAACAACCCACAACTTATAACCACTTTTTCGGCATCACTAGTTCGACAACACCCACAACCCACAACACCCCACAACCCACATCACCCACAACAACAACCCACTTATAACATCTTTTTTGGTATCTCTAGTTCGACAACAATACCCACAACCCTCATCACTTACCAATTTATTCCCAATTTTTCCTCTTTCGATACAAATTTTTTTTCCCTTTTTATTGACTCTTAAAATGTAATGCACATTCCTCCCTACATTACTAAAATTCTAATAAAATCCTCTCCATACCCATCTCCTCGGATCAAGTTTTTGGATTCCCCCCTCTGGGGGTAAGCATTCAAAATGGACTCCCACCAAACACAAAAATCACATTTCACATCCACAAATGCATCTCATCAATCTCAAATCCACTAAAATTACTGTAACCAAGATATTCACAAAATTCTATGACCACCTAATACACACAGATAACTCAATTTACTTTGAACACTACCAAAAACACCATCAATTACCATTGAATACTCCAAAATCATCATTCGAACACCCCCAAATCACCACTGAATACTCTCAGAACACCTTCAGAAATACTCTTGCACATCATTTGAACACCATCAAAAACATCATCAAACTCCTTTGAATACTCCCAAATACACCACTGAATACTACTAAAACACCACTGAATACTACTAAAACACCACTGAATACTACTAAAACACCACTGAATACAGTCAAAACACCACCAAAATCACCATAAACTAAGATCAACATTTACCTATGAATACTCCAAAAACATCATTTGAACACATTTAAAAACATCATCAAACTCCTTTGAATACTACCAAAACACCACTGAATACTGCCCAAACACTACTAAAAATCACCAGAAACTAAGATCAACACTACCAGCTAATACCCATTTTATAGAAATCCCCACAAATTTATTTTCTTAAATGTAATGCACATTCCTCCCTACACTCACTAAATTTCTAATAAAATCCATCTCCTCAAATCCACATAGTTTAATATTATACTCATAACCCAAAAATTTTCTCATTTTAACTATTTCATCAGAAAAAAGTCACAAGTCACAAATTTTTAGAAAACACTCATTTTTATATGTCACGAACACATCCAACTAAGATATGATATAAATCACATTTTTAGCCACATTCCCTCGATTTCGGTAATATGAACAAAAATGTTTGGGATAACAGAACATTTCCAAATTACGTTGGAACACATTCAAAAATATATTGGAACACTTCCAAAATACATTAGAGTACTCCAGAATTACTTTGAACGACTCCATTTTTGGATATTTCCAAATTAGTTTTGGAGACTTTATCTTAAAATCGAACATTATTTTCTTGTTGGTAAACACACTCAATGGTAGAAATATTTACTCGATTTCCGGATAGAAACACAATCCTCGCTCTGAGAGACTCCTTGAGCTTATATTGCTTACCCCAAAGTATTGCGTCATGATTTTTGTACAATCCCCTCCGGCGACGCCATGAAATGTTCACACCCAAGGTAGATTTAAGATAATCATCTCTTTCCAGACCAACTGCGTCCTCTTATACTAAAATTTGGTGAGGTCACAGGGCTGACAGACACCATGAAATTAACTTAAATGAGATATAACATTTGTATTCTACCTCAATACTTTTTTCATGGTAAGGTTTGATTGATTTAAAATTCATCATGTCTTAAAAAGTTTTATTAAACATTTCTCTTTGTAATGAATGAATCATCATATATTATTAATCTTGGTGTAACAACACGCTCTAATCATAAATCCTCCTCTCTAAGTCTTGTTCTTCCAAGCCCCGTCACATCGGTACCTGTAAATGTTAATATTTTTTTTTTCATTAGCATATAATGGGGAGAAATTTGCATCACCTGTAAAAGATATAAACCAACTAAAAGTTATTTTTTTTTCATTACCCCAAACATATGTCGCAAGTGTTACATCAGTATTCCTCTCGTTAACTTAAATATCTTCCCATTATTAACTTAAAAGCATAATCATACTTTTCTTCTTGTTAACTTAAATGAGGTAATCATTATGGTAGACATGATTCTTGGTGTTCAGGTAGAGAGAGAAGGTCGAAATGTTAAGTAACACATTTGACGAAGAGGTAAATATGAGTTATATATTTGTTCAAATATATATATATCTTCAAGTTATAATTACTTTCTCATAATAATAATTTAAATGAATTAAACCACTGATACAAGGTAAATAATTTTGCTTGCCTTATAAGTTACTCACACATTAGGTTCAATGTTTTTAATATATTGTTTAATATCTGTGAAAAGTTCTCTCCAAATTAATTTCCACTTCTTTGTGTTGTACCATCTATGCAAAATGCACAGATTATACTGTCTATTAAATATTTGACTGACAAAGTTTTCAGATATATTGTTTTCCAAAATATAATATACCAGATCGTCACTCCACTCCGTTACCATTTCATCAATGAATTTATGCGAATCAAGTTCATTTTCTAACCAATTTTTAACTCGTTGAAAATTCTTTTCACTCAATGATTCACCATCTTTCCTTAAGAGTTGATTGACAGTGTTGCAAAATTCCAACCAAGGAAGATCTTTCACCGTTTCACAAATAACAATGAAATCACCAAGTTTACCCATATTAGATGCTTTCCATGCGGTTCCCTGACAATGTCTGGTGGTGACTTACACACAACTCTCCCTTATACATAAAGAGTTGCTAAATAATATTAAATGAAAATTGCATTATGATTAAACTTACCTAAACTAGGATCAGCCATTTCAAAATCCATTTTCGTAATTAATTTTTTGGGCTTTGGTATAATAAAAGTTTGAGATAAATGACTACTCCATTCACATTCTCGTAGCAATAAATTTTCCAATATTTCTTCACTCCATCGTTGAGTCATTTCTTGTACCTAAGCTACAATCTCTTCTTTTGAGAGAACATGTTCCGCGTCAACTTTTTTGAATGGGTTCGACTCTCTTAATTGTATACAACATTTCTATAAACACCACACTAGTATGTTTTGTCGCAACCACCTCCATATTTCTTCTTCTGCTCAAGTGATTCCTTACCATTTCACTCCAAATATTTATACCAAAAATTTCAATCGTTGTCATCATCGAATATCATTTTTTAATACAAATACACATTACAGGGGATTTCTTCAAAACATATATATTATCCATCGTATATTTCAATTAATGTGTTTAGCCATTGTTAACTTTCCTTATTTTTCAGTAAAAAGAAATATTCAGACAATATTTTTTTTGGCAACACTTACTACTCGCTTGTGACGTCACGCTCCACCAAACAGGATTGAGCAGGCATCTTCCCCTTAACTTAAATGAACTAAAAGCATGACGTCACTATCCATCAACACGTTAAAACAGGATAGAGCAGGTATCTTCCCCTTTATTAACTTAAATGAACTAAAACCGTGACGTCACGATACTCATTGATCAAATTATCAACATATTTTCTTACCTTTAATTGTCTTCATGCATTTCCAGATATGTGACTTGTACCATCGGTATAGTAATAACAAGTCATAATACCGTTGAAGTAAGTTATGATTACACTCTACAGGATCCAACAAACGCATTACCAATTCCAATCATTTACTAAAAATCAACACAGTTGGTGAAGTTTCCCTATGGGGGTTTGTTCATCTGTCATCCACGATACAACTTTTTCATAATTTTTCTTGCTAAGATCACCTCCTCCGGATAAGACTTTACATATTAAAGGTTTATATTCATTCCACTTAAGATTCTTCACCTCATCAAAGAGATCCAACAAATGTTTAACTCTCCCCATCCTGCATGACACTAAACTCGTGTAGGTTCTTTCACCTATCGTCGTGGTGTTGCCACGTAGTGTTTTCATGGAACAAATTTCTCTACACATATAGTTATAAAAGCTACTAACTCGACAACCCTCGTGGTGAAAAGAGTATAAGAAGACACATCTGTATTGAGTTACAAGAGTATTTAGATGGAGACTTCAGATCTACGTAAGTTCCATGGACTGTAAAAATTCAAGTGAGATTTTTGTTATAGTCTAAAAAAATTTGTGTTAGTCATCTTGTGTTTAAGTTAACAAGAGGAAAAGTTCAATTAATAAGTGGAAGTTACATGTGAAAAAAAAAATTGTTACAGAAGCAAAATTGTCTACACATCACTGATCTGATAAATAAATGATTAATTCAATAGAAGACCTTGATCACAACCCTCCAAAACGAAGGAAGGTGACTGAACAATATCTCGCCGATAAAGAAATGCTTATAGCAATGGAAGATTTTGAACATGAGTTTTTAATGAGATATTATTGAATAAATTCACCCACAATGTAATTTTTAGAAATTCTAATGAGAAATATTTTTTTCCATTTGAGTAACAAACTTAATTTTTGGGATATAATACTATATTTTATCAAAATTACAGGTAAAGAAGCAAAAGATGAAAAATATCTTTCGTTAATGAAAGGTAATATTACGAAAGATTTTAGTGGCAGTGATAAAATTCTTTTAGTACAACTAACAAATTGTTGTGCTGTTAAATTAAAAAAGGGAGGTCTTGCTGATGCTTTAAGTCAGGTTTTACCACTTAGCAATCCATATTTATTTAGATCATCTGGATGTCATAAAGCAAATCTAGCTAGTGAAGTCACTTGTGATCAATTTGGGAGCATAAAAAATAACCCCATGATTGCCAATATGTTTGCACAGTATGCGATGGGACCTCCACTTAAGTATTATATGAACTGTAAAGTTGATAAGACCTACTACAATACATGCAAATATTTAGATACAAAGAAAGGTCGTGAGATTATATTCAGAGAGTGCATGAATGATCTTGTTTAGTGGTTATTAACAGATCCCAACGGGATTATAATGGAAAAAGTTGTGTTTCCAGAAGGAATTGGATGTGCTTCAGCCGGAGGTGATTGGCATGCATATCTTAAAATCATTCATGATTTTGCAAAGGAATTAAAAACACGTAGAAATATTGTTGTCATTATTGTAAAATATGACAAATAAAATATCTCTATAATACTTTTTTGTTTTATTCACCATCACTCTAAAACCTTATTAGGCAACTGAATAGAGATCATACGTCCGGCAGGAATGGTGATGAGTATAAACATCTCTGATCATTGTTCTTCATACAGTAGTACCTCTTCCACCAGGGTGCGACTAACCATCTCAAGAAAATGGAGACAGACAATAGAATGGAAAAATATTTTAAAATTAAAGAACGAAAATTGTACGATGAAAAATATTGTCGTGACAACGCCTGCATTATTTTTCATGCAAATTGTGTTGCTATAAAAGGATATAGTGTAAGTTATTATTTGGGTAAGAAATATCCTTATGCTGATGTGTATCGGAGTAGAGAACCATTATTTAATCTGAGAAGATGCAGAGTTGAAGACCGTCATACTCCTGGAACTGTTATCGAGTTTGAACCTTCACTGGATCAAAGAAAATTGAATCTTCCTTATTTAGCAGCCATAATAAGCCAATTTGGTATTGCTGGACCATTGGAGGAAAATACCATTTCTCAAAATTTAATTGAAAAATCAAGAGATTCCCATTTGGTGTATGGTTTAAAGAGAGATACTATCGCAGACAGAATAAGATATTTCAAGGAAGCCATTGAGAGAGTCATAAAAAGTGTGAAAGACAATAAAAATATAAGAGAGGTTATCTTTCTGAAAGGTATTGGGAGGTATGAAACTTCAAATGATTATATCTGGAATACACATTATAAACCCATACTCGAAGATATGATAATGAAATTTAAGGAAGAAGGTATTCGTACAACAATGGTTGTCAGAGAAGAAATGAAAAACATTAACCAAGGTCAAGAATTAGAAGATGATTCGAAGTTATTATCTTCTAGAATTGAAGGAAGTGCTTTGTATCCCTCATGAGGTAAGCAAAATTATTTACCTTGTATCAGTGGTTTAATTCATTTAAATTATTATGAGGAAGTAATTATAACTTGAAGAGATATATATATTTGAACAAATATATAACTCATATTTACCTCTTCGTGAAATGTGTTACTTAACATTTCGACCTTCTCTCTCTACCTGAGCACCAAGAATCATGTCTACCATAATGATTATTTCATTTAAGTTAACAAGAAGAAAAGTATGATTATGCTTTTAAGTTAATAATGGGAAGATATTTAAGTTAACGAGAGGAATACTGATGTAACACTTGAGACATACGTTTGGGATAGTGAAAAAAATATATAACTTTTAGTTGGTTTATATCTTTTACAGGTGTTGCAAAATTCTCCCCATTATATGCTAATGAAATAAAAAAATATTAACATTTACAGGTACCGATGTGACGGGGTTTGGAAGAACAAGACTTAGAGAGGAGGATTTATGATTAGAGCGTGTTGTTACACCAAGATTAATAATATATGATGATTCATTCATTACAAAGAAATATTTAATAACAATTTTTAAGACATGATGAATTTTAAATCAATTAAACCTTACCATGAAAAAAGTATTGAGGTAGAATACAAATGTTATATCTCATTTAAGTTAATTTCATGGTGTCTTTCAGCCCTGTGACCTCACCAAATTTTAGTATAAGAGGACGCAGTTGGTCTGGAAAGAGATGATTATCTTAAATCTACCTTGGGTGTGAACACCATGGCGTCGCCGGAGGGGATTGTACAAAAATCATGACGCAATACTTTGGGGTAAGCAATATAAGCTCAAGGAGTCTCTCAGAGCGAGGATTGTGTTTCTATCCGGAAATCGAGTAAATATTTCTACCATTGAGTGTGTTTACCAACAAGAAAATAATGTTCGATTTTAAGATAAAGTCTCCAAAACTAATTTGGAAATATCCAAAAATGGAGTCATTCAAAGTAATTCTGGAGTACTCTAATGTATTTTGGAAGTGTTCCAATATATTTTTGAATGTGCTCCAACGTAATGTGGAAATGTTCTAATGTTATCCCAAACATTTTTGTTCATATTACCGAAATCGAGGGAATGTGACTAAAATGTGACTTATATCATATCTTAGTTGGATGTGTTCGTGATATATTTATAAAAATGAGTGTTTTCTAAAAATTTGTGACTTGTGAATATTACCGAGTCAAAATGCGGGTGACTTTTTTCTGATGAAATAGTTAAAATGAGAAAAATTTGTGGGTTATGAGTATAATATTAAACTATGTGGATTTGAGGAGATGGATTTTATTAGAAATTTAGTGAGTGTAGGGAGGAATGTGCATTACATTTAAGAAAATAAATTTGTGGGGATTTCTATAAAATGGGTATTAGCTGGTAGTGTTGATCTTAGTTTCTGGTGATTTTTAGTAGTGTTTGGGCAGTATTCAGTGGTGCTTTGGTAGTATTCAAAGGAGTTTGATGTTTTTGGAGTATAGGTAAATGTTGATCTTAGTTTATGGTGATTTTGGTGTTTTGACTGTATTCAGTGGTGTTTTAGTAGTATTCAGTGGTGTTTTAGTAGTATTCAGTGGTGTATTTGGGAGTATTCAAAGGAGTTTGATGATGTTTTTCATGGTGTTCAAATGATGTGCAAGAGTATTTTTGAAGGTGTTCTGAGAGTATTCAGTGGTGATTTGAGGGTGTTCGAATGATGTTTTTGGAGTATTCAATGGTAATTGATGGTGTTTTTGGTAGTGGTCATAGAATTTTGTGAATATCTTGGTTACAGTGATTTTAGTGGATTTGAGATGGGTGACGAGATGCATTTGTGGATGTGAAATGTGATTTTTGTGTTTGGTGGGAGTCCATTTTGAATGCTTAACCCCCAGAGGGGGGAATCCAAAAACTTGATCCGAGGAGATGGGTATGGAGAGGATTTTATTAGAATTTTAGTAATGTAGGGAGGAATGTGCATTACATTTTAAGATTCAATAAAAAGAAGGGAAAAAAAAAATTGTATCGAAAGAGGAAAAATTGGGAATAAATTGGTAAGTGATGAGGGTTGTGGGTATTGTTGTCGAACTAGAGATACCAAAAAAGATGTTATAAGTGGGTTGTTGTTGTGGGTGATGTGGGTTGTGGGGTGTTGTGGGTGTAGTCGAACTAGTGATGCCGAAAAAGTGGTTATAAGTTGTGGGTTGTTGTTGTGGGATGTGGGCGTTGTTGTCGAACTAGTGATGCCGAAAAGGAGGTGATTCTGTTGTAAGTGTTCGTGTGTGTTTTGCTTGTGTTCATGTTTTTTACACTCATGTTATATCTTAGTTGGAGGTGAGTGTACTCATAGAAATTGGTAATCGTCTTGGTTATAGTGATTTGAGGGGATTTGTGTGATAATGGGTGTTAGTCTGTGATGTTGATCTTAGTTTATGGTGATTTTGGTGGTGTTTTGACTGTATTCAGTGGTGTTTTAGTAGTATTCAGTGGTGTATTTGGGAGTACTCAAATGGTGTTTGAGACTATTCAAAGGTGTTTTTGAAGGTGTTCAAATGATGTGTAAGAGTATGAAGGAATTCTGGGAGTATTCAGTGGTGATTTGACGGTGTTCGAATGATGTTTTTGGAGTATTCAATGGTAATTGATGGTGTTTTTGTTGTTCAAAGTAAAGTGTGGTGTGTGGGGGTGTGTTTGTGTTAGTTTTGGTAAAATGTCTCATAAGTGTCTTGAGTTAGTTTTTGTGATAATGTTGTAAAGTCTGGAGACTGAGGGAGGAGTTTGGGGGAGGAGTTGTAATTTAATGAAATAATATAAGTGTAGATAAATTAGAGATGTCAAATCTTATTTGGGAGTATTCAAAATATTTTAGAAGTGTTTCGGTGTTTGGAAATGTTCAAAAGTATTTTTGTGAGTATTCAATGATTTATGAGAGTGTTTGAAGTAATCTGGGGGTTGTTCTGTAGTGAGATGATAAAGGTTGTCGATGAATATTTAAGAGATATTGAGAAAAGTGTGTGTGTGTGTGTGTGGGTATTGTGACTAGTGAAATTATCGAAAAGTGGTTATAAGCCGTAAGTGTTATGGTGACTTTTTCTGATGAAATAGTTAAAACGAGAAAAATGTCTAGACTTGAGAGTGAATCTTTTGTAAAGAAATTGTGGATTGTTGTGGGTATTAACGAAAAAATGTGGAATTATTTTGGTTATCCTGAGTTAAGAGTGAAAATGTGTAATGTTTTCCCTATGTTGTATATGAAATTTGTAATACTGAGATGGTGACGACGAAGATGATCCAGAACAAATTATTATTATAATCAAGGGGGAAGCGCTAAACCCGGAGGATTATACAGCGCCTGGGGGGGGGGGGAATGTGGAAGGCATTCAGGCTTAATTCGGGGAACTGGAGCACAGATCCAATTCCCTAAATCAAAAGCCCCTCACCAACATCAAGGAACCTTCCTTGAGGGGATCCAGAACAAAATGCACAAAATTTCTTAAAGAGAAAAAGAATTAGTCTATGTTGATTTTAGTCAATGATTTGTATATTTTTTTCAATGAATTTGTATTTTTTTGTTGTTGTATTACCAGAAATGTATATGAAATGCATTGGTTGTATAATAAATAAATGAAAATATTGTATATTAGCGTTATCCTGCATTTTAATGTTTGGTCGACAAGATTCAGCCTGTGTGTGTGTGTGTGTGTGTGTGTGTGTGTGTGTGTGTGTGTGTGTGTGTGTGTGTGTGTGTGTGTGTGTGTGTGTGTGTGTGAGAGAGATCACGAGAGAGAGACTGAAGAAGAGACCTGAGAGTCTGGTTTACCGTTCAGTTTACAACTGTGGCTTCTTGTTATCCCTGTTACAGGCACTAAGATACCTCCTTCGTCTCTTCTTTCATGTGTTTTAGTGACCCAACATCAAGTTTCCTCTCTTCCTGCTGTCATCCAGCGTTAGCATCTTCAGTGTTTTCAACGTTTCTTTGTAATTTCGGGGGTCAACGCCCCCGTGGCTCGGTTTGAAACCAGGCCTCGTGGTGGATCATGGTCTGATCAACCAGGCTGTTACTGCTGGCCGCACGCAAAGTGACTTCGAAGCGCTTAAAAATTTTCTAATTTTGGTGTTTCAATGGTGTAGCCACCAATTAACCTCTATTTTTTTTCAATTTAGACCTAATAAATGGAAACGCCTTTTTTTAATATCCCCATCGTACAGGAGTTGGACAAAAATGATATGAACACCTTGTTCTATATTTTTTTTTTATTTTCAGTATAGAGTTGGTCCTCCATTTGCAACTAAAACAGTACCATTTCGTCCAGGAACTGATTCATATAGTGTTTGAACAGCATCCAGGGAAAATTTAAGCGTTGCTCAAGCAAACCCTGTTCTAACTGTTCCAAAAACGACGGTGGAGGAACTGGTTCTTGACTTACTGTTCCAACTGACCTCACAGATGCTCGATAATATTTCGATCCGGCGATTGTGGCGACCAATCCACTTCACTTTCACGATCTTCATATCTGAAAGATATTTTATAATTTACCACCGTAGCACATCAGTTATATATGAAATTCCTGTAACTATTTGTGATAATGACTACTCCTGGATCCCTCTCTTTTCTGATCCTTGGGGAACCCCACTTATGACATCGTCCCAAGAAGACATTTCTTCCTCTTGTAATTGTTTATATTTTCATTTTAAAAAGTATCGTCCACTGTAATGTAGAAGAATGATTCAGAGAACCGAAAAGTTGATTAATGATTAGTTTTACATTAAGTTTATCAGAATCTTGTTGAAAATCAGCATAAATTTAATCGGCCCATCTATGTCTTGGACAATTTCCGTGACTTTGTTCTGTTAACTTAAGTTGAAAAGCAGACATAAATGCAGTGTAATGCTATTCTTTATTAACTACGTTTCGCCCACACAGTGGACTTTACCAAGTATCATGAATCACCAGTTAATGCTTTTATTCTGTACGTGTTGACGCCTCTCTTCTCTGATGGCTTTTACAATTTATTCCGATAAATTAGACACATGTGCAACACTTAGGTATCTTTATTGAGTAAACGTTTCGCCACACAGTGGCTTCATCAGTCCATACAAAGGAGAACATTGAAGAATAGGAGGAGTTTGATGTAATCAGTCCCTCAACCTTGAGTCGATGTGGTCAGTCCATCCATCTTGAAAAGAATACAGCATATGTGCGAAGCAGCAGCAGCTTATATACCGTAGGCAGGAGAGGTGCAGCAGTCGTAGGTGGTATCACATTTGTCCAATGTGGAAGTAGGTCGTACCCAAGGGTTAGGCAACTGAAGAATTCACTGTATTAAGATCCCAAGATGTTGCTGTGTCAGACAGGAATATAGATGAATGATTCAGGGAATCATTGAAAACTCCCACCTTAACACCTCACACACTGAAACTCCCACCTTAATACCTCACACACTGAAACACCCACCTTAACACCTCACACACTGAAACTCCCACCTTAACACCTCACACACTGAAACTCCCACCTTAATACCTCACACACTGGAACTCCCACCTTAACACCTCACACACTGGAACTCCCACCTTAACACCTCACACACTGGAACTCCCACCTTAACACCTCACACACTGGAACTCCCACCTTAACACCTCACACACTGGAACTCCCACCTTAACACCTCACACACTGGAACTCCCACCTTAACACCTCACACACTGAAACTCCCACCTTAACACCTCACACACTGAAACTCCCACCTTAACACCTCACACACTGGAACTCCCACCTTAACACCTCACACACTGGAACTCCCACCTTAACACCTCACACACTGGAACTCCCACCTTAACACCTCACACACTGGAACTCCCACCTTAACACCTCACACACTGGAACTCCCACCTTAACACCTCACACACTGGCACTCCCACCATTTTTATTATTTCGACTTCGTCTTTAATACTCAGTTTACATTTTTACAAAGGATAAAAATATTTGTTTCTGTCCTTCTCTCTTCTGCAATTTCCACTTTGGAAATTCTTCCTTCCTCCTCTTGCTTTCTCCCTTCATTAGTAAATTCGTCTCTTACCTGTCTAAATATCTGATAAGTTTTCTGAATGACCAAGATTCTAATTTATTGAAAGTCTTGTATGTTTTTTTCATAACTCTCCAGGGCGTATTATTAAAGTTTACATTTATATATATATATATATATATATATATATATATATATATATATATATATATATATATATATATATTATATAATTCCACGCAAGAGGCGTGGAGTTAAAAGATAAAGAATCACACATAAAGTGGGAGTTGTCACAGTTGCTCTTTGCTGATGACACTGTGCTCTTGGGAGATTCTGAAGGGAAGTTGCAGAGATTGGTGGATGAATTTCGTAGGGTACGCAAAAGAAAATTGAAAGTGAATACAGGAAAGAGTAAGGTTATGAGGATAACAAAAAGAGAGTGACTTCAAGAGTGTATCAGTCTGTAGTGGAAGGAAGGCGGGGTAGGGGTCGGCCTAGGAAAGGTTGGAGGGAGGGGGTGAAGGAGGTTTTGTGTGCGAGGGGCTTGGACTTCCAGCAGGCATGCGTGAGCGTGTTTGATAGGAGTGACTGGAGACGAATGGTTTTTAATACTTGACGTGCTGTTGGAGTGTGAGCAAAGTAACATTTATGAAGGGGTTCAGGGAACCCGGCAGGCCGGACTTGAGTCCTGGAGATGGGAACATTAACACCCCTCTGAAGGAGGGGTGTTAATGTAGCAGTTTAAAAACTGTAGTGTAAAGCACCCTTCTGGCAAGACAGTGGAGTGAATGATGGTGAAAGTTTTTCTTTTTAGGGGCACCCTGCCTTGGTGGGAATCGGCCAGTGTGATATATATATTATATATATATATATATATATATATATATATATATATATATATATATATATATATATATATATAATATATATATATATATATATATATATATATATATATATATATATATATATATATATATATATATATATATATATATATATATATATATATATATATATATATATATATATATATATATATATATATATATATATATATATATATATATATATATATATATATATATATATATATATATATATATATATATATATATATATATATATATATATATATATATATATATATATATATATATATATATATATATATATATATATATATATATATATATATATATATATATATATATATATATATATATATATATATATATATATATATATATATATATATATATATATATATATATATATATATATATATATATATATATATATATATATATATATATATATATATATATATATATATATATATATATATATATATATAATATATATATATATATATATATATATATATATATATATATATATATATATATATATATATATATATATATATATATATATATATATATATATATATATATATATATATATATATATATATATATATATATATATATATATATATATATATATATATATATATATATATATATATATATATATATATATATATATATATATATATATATATATATATATATATATATATATATATATATATATATATATATATATATATATATATATATATATATATATATATATATATATATATATATATATATATATATATATATATATATATATATATATATATATATATATATATATATATATATATATATATATATATATATATATATATATATATATATATATATATATATATATATATATATATATATATATATATATATATATATATATATATAAATATATATATATATATATATATATATATATATATATATATATATATATATATATATATATATATATATATATATATATATATATATATATATATATATATATATATATATATATATATATATATATATATATATATATATATATATATATATATATATATATATATATATATATATATATATATAATATATATATATATATATATATATATATATATATATATATATATATATATATATATATATATATATATATATATATATATATATATATATATATATATATATATATATATATATATATATATATATATATATATATATATATATATATATATATATATATATATATATATATATATACTATATATATAATCATTATTATTGTAACCACGAATAAGAGGTATTGATCAGTAACAACACTGCGACTAGCCAAGGGCTCGAATCCATGTTGTTTTGGCCCGCCTCATGGTGATCGAAAATCATATGATGCTCTAACCTACAGGACCACCAAATCCTACAAGAAATACGCAACCAGCAGAGCTAGGTGCAAGCCACCTAGCTCTGCTAGGTGTTTCTAAATCTCTCTCACACACACACACACACACACACACACACACACACACACACACACACACACACACACACACACACACACACACACCCCAGGAGCTGTGACTCGACCCCTGCAACCACAAATAGGTGAGTACACACACACACACACACCACTGCCTTTCTCAGACGCAACCAAACACAAAACTACGTTGAGTCTCTGCCAGGAAATTGCAGTCTGACATTTTCCCAACACTCATTAGCCTTGCTTGCATCTAATTAATTGGAACCTGGTGCACTCTCAATTACTCGGCCGAGTGTGCGAGCACAGGTGAGCAGGACAACAAATTCTAGGTGGTGTGATAATATCCAACATTGAACGGCCAGCGAACACCTTTGCTTCACTTAGGCACCTAAGTTCCTCCGTCTTGTAATAACATGTTAATTTTTCCACTATAATCTACCTTGTCCATAATTACTCTCGCATTTACTGTTTCGTAAGGTGCTGTCCAGGATCTTTCGTTAATTCATGGTATAACTTAAATTGTCCTCAAAGAATTAAGGAAAGATGCTGGACTTCACCTTACGAAACAGATAAAGCAAACACGATAGTAATTATGGACAAGGTAGATTATAGTGGAAAAATGAACGTGTTAGAAGACGGGGGAACGTAGGTGCACTTTAGGCTTCCCCTGAAGGAAGGTTCCTTGATGCTGGTGAGGGGCTCTTGATCTTGGGAATTGAATCTGTGCTCCAGTTCCATGAATTGAGTCTGACTACCTTCCATCCCCCATAATATACTAATACTTGATAGATATAATCAGATCCAAACATGATCGAACAGTAGCAAAGATAGTTTGACGGAGAGTAAACTTTTATTAAGACGACGTTTCGCCCAAGGGTGGTAGCTCGGGAGACAAGATTCAGAAACTAAGTTCCCCTGGGATGGAATACTTAGGTTTCTTTACTGACTAAACGTTTCGCCAGCACAGTAGGCGTCTTCAGTCGAAAGCAGGCTAATATAACACCACAGAAAGTGGAGGAAACGATGAGGCAGTTTTGAGGCAGTCAGTCAGCCTTGGTAGGTGGTGGTCAGTCCTTCAGTCTTGATAGATGGTCAGTCCTTCAGTCTTGATAGATGGTCAGTCCTTCAGTCTTGACAGATGGTCTGTCCTTCAGTCTTGATAGATGGTCTGTCCTTCAGTCTTGACAGATGGTCAGTCCTTCAGTCTTGATAGATGGTCTGTCCTTCAGTCTTGACAGATGGTCTGTCCTTCAGTCTTGACAGATGGTCAGTCCTTCAGTCTTGATAGATGGTCTGTCCTTCAGTCTTGACAGATGGTCAGTCCTTCAGTCTTGACAGATGGTCAGTCCTTCAGTCTTGACAGATGGTCAGTCCTTCAGTCTTGACAGATGGTCAGTCCTTCAGTCTTGACAGATGGTCAGTCCTTCGGTCTTGACAGATGGTCAGTCCTTCGGTCTTGACAGATGGTCAGTCCTTCGGTCTTGACAGATGGTCAGTCCTTCGGTCTTGACAGATGGTCAGTCCTTCGGTGTTGACAGATGGTCAGTCCTTCGGTGTTGACAGATGGTCAGTCCTTCGGTGTTGACAGATGGTCAGTCCTTCGGTGTTGACAGATGGTCAGTCCTTCGGTGTTGACAGATGGTCAGTCCTTCGGTGTTGACAGATGGTCAGTCCTTCGGTGTTGACAGATGGTCAGTCCTTCGGTGTTGACAGATGGTCAGTCCTTCGGTGTTGACAGATGGTCACTCCTTCGGTCTTGACAGATGGTCACTCCTTCGGTCTTGACAGATGGTCACTCCTTCGGTCTTGACAGATGGTCACTCCTTCAGTCTTGATAGACGGTCGGTTTCACAACCTTAGCCTGGAAAATAACTCCTACCGTCTACATCGTTTAACTTGCCCGTTTTCGACTGAAGAATCCAGCTGTGCAGTCAAAATCTATCGACCATAGAGATACCCAAATGTTACTCCTGCTCTCTGTTTATCAACTAGTCGTTAGCGGCATTTTCGCCAAATAGATGAAAGCCATTATCAGAATTGTGAGAGAGAAGTCTCAGCCGTCGTGCCGAGAGGAAGGCCAGAGCTTGCAGCTCACAAGACTGTCATTCCCATTAGCCCCCTTGGGGCGGGGATGGCAGACCAGAGCGGCCTAGCTTGTGGCTAGGCCTGGGGACAGTTGGTCCCAAAGATGAGGAGGTACTTGTGCCTCCTCCCATGGGAGACTTAGGTCTCAGACACTCCCTAAAGAGGGATCCAAGGCCGGGCCACCACTTGGAAAAGGCCCGGGCCGGGAGGAAACCGGCGAATCAAGAAGATGATGATCAGAATTGTATACAATAATGACAGCTAGATAAGCAAGGAACAGTTAGGTATATTTATCGAAACTTTTTGCCTTCACAGGAGGCTTCTTCAGTCGAATACAGAAATAACTAAAAGCTAATGTGATCAGTCCCTCAGCCATGTAGTTTGAGGTGGTCAGTCCCTCAGCCATGTAGTTTGAGGTGGTCAGTCCCTCAGCCATGTAGTTTGAGGTGGTCAGTCCCTCAGCCATGTAGTTTGAGGTGGTCAGTCCCTCAGCCATGTAGTTTGAGGTGGTCAGTCCCTCAGCCATGTAGTTTGAGGTGGTCAGTCACTCAGCCATGTAGTTTGAGGTGGTCAGTCCTCAGCCATGTAGTTTGAGGTGGTCAGTCCTCAACCATGTAGTTGGAGGTGGTCAGTCCCTCAGCCATGTAGTTTGAGGTGGTCAGTCCTCAGCCATGTAGTTTGAGGTGGTCAGTCCCTCAGCCATGTAGTTTGAGGTGGTCAGTCCTCAGCCA